>NW_009944218.1:122197-144416 GCF_000696875.1 Nestor notabilis | reverse complement strand
GGGGGGGAAGAAAATGTAGGGGGGGGGGGGAGGGTAGAGAAAAGTTTCATCAAGTCCAAACAATATTATTTAAATTTAATTTTTAAATACTTTCACATGACAAAATTCAAAAATCTGTTTGGAGACTTGGGTTGTTTCAGTTTGGTTTTGTTTGGGGGGTTTTGTTTTTTTTTTTTTTTTCTTCTGCTGTTCATGATAATCACTAAGAGGACTTTAAAGGACACAGTATGCAACTTCCTTGCTAAGTTGCAAGGTAATAACATCCTTTAACCTGACAAGGAAATTTCAGTCCCAAACAACCTCACGTCATGCACGTCTCTTGAGTTTTCCTTTGGGATGACAGGACCTTCCTCTTGTAGCTTTGCTGAAGATCCTTTTCCATCATTGTGTAGTCCTGTTGGCTGTGGTGAGCTATGCTGGCAGCAAGTAAAGACTTGTGTAAGCTCCTCTTGGCCACACCCTATGCAAACCAATAAGACTTTCTAAGATCTAAAATTAAAGCAAAGCTTTAATTTTGTCAACACATATCAAGTTAACACCTTCCAAAGAAAGTAGACAACAACTGCTTTTTAAAAGGAGAAATATGTGCTTGGTTAGTATTAGCACATTTTAGATCTCTTTCAAGAGTAAGAAACATCCAGTGCATGCCATGAACATCCTCAATATCCTTAGCCCACGGCCTGCTGCCTGGCCTGAATGGTCCCTGTCCTCACAAGAGGAAAAAGTCGTAACTGCCCAGATCACCTCACTGCAGATGTAACTGCAGGATATAATTCTACACAGGGGGCTGGGAATCTTGGCTTGGTGCTCATAAAGGGTTCCTTCACTGTCTGACTTGTTTATATATGCTCTATTTTGAAGAACAGCCGGATAAACATGCTTAGTACTGTCACAGCATCTTCTTTCTTGGGGTCTCTCAATAGTTTGTAAATTCAAATGAGTAATCTTCACAGTATAAATAACAATGCAAAAAGCTGATTCTAGATCTCTTGATGTGAACCGCTTAGGAATTTGTAGCTTGGTTTACTATGGTGCAGTGATGCTGCCTCTTCCCATGTCTGTATTTCTCCCAGTACCATTGACATTTCTCAGCTGAACTCAACCAGATTTGCAAGAAATATAGCAATATCAAATACATGTGTTCATAAAAGTTTTGTGAAGATTGGTGGAAAATAAATAAGCCCAAATTGATTTCCATACTTAGCGAAGTTGGACAGATTGCAACCTTACATAGCCTTTTTGGCAGCAAATGACAGCCAGTGGTCATGCTCTGTTTTCGAGTAGTAGTCGTGGCACGTGCTGGTTCTTCTCTCTGGGGAACACCCTTCAAGAGCTGGTGTGAGTGAGCTTGTGTTAGCATAATGGGGCAGCCTGTAAGAAAAAAAAAAAAGAAAAATCTTAAGAAAAAATGAAATTGCTCCATGAGCAAAGAAACTGTATTACGAGTGTGCATGCTGACATGATGGTGAAATGTACTGTATGTCAAAATATCTGCTATTTCCAGGAAAACTGCTATTTCAATATATACTTCCAGTTTAATTGATAGTGTCACTCTTCCACATACATAATTTTTAATCTATGTAAATTAAAATTCTTGTACTATAAGCTAGCTAAGCTCCAGTTTTTAATAACCTAATCTTCAATAGGGATTAAAAAAATAGAGGCTTATTTCTGTAGCAAGATATTTCTCCCTAAAGTGCCCCTAAAGAGTAAGATACAATCCTGTGAATAGGAGATACAAATTTCTCCTGAATGTTTTCAGAGAAACAATTTCTGAGAAAAACTGATATTTCATTTCTGCAGTTTCATGCTATGTCAGCATGTGGCTTCACATTTTCAAACCAGTCCCTCCAGAAAGTTACTCTGGGCAAGGGCAGATGGTGGAGGGGGAATATTTCTGCTCTCGCTGTCATGATGTAGACCATGTCTGACTTAATTTTAAATTTGATACAATCTATGTGTTCTCATGCTGTTGTATCAAACTAAATCAATGTTTATGTATGTAATGAAATACTTACATAAAGAAAATCCTTGAGATTTTCTTCAGTGGCTGTTACTGACGTATTACTTTTATAGCTGGTCAATCCACATTTCCCAATTTAACGTGATTTTTCAGGAAGACTTTTCATGAGTTTTATAAATAAACTTCTGGGATGTGTTAAGCTATCTTTAAGATGACCTTAATATTATTAATTTATCTGGACAATTTAAATGAAAACTGAACCAATATATTGAAAAACAAATTAAAAACTAAAAACTAAAATCTGTTGCTTGAGTTCAAAGGATATGACCATGGGTGGGGGCATTCTGAATCTCAAACCACACAGTTTGAATTCTGGTCCTTATTCTGGTTTCATTTACGGACAAGTCCTACCAAACTTGATAGAAAAGTCAGCAAGACTAGAAGTTACTACTCTAGAAAAAAGAGGGGAGGGAGGAGGGGAGAGTCCGATTAGCCCAGTAGAAAGGAGTGTGCTGTCAGGCACTTTTTGGTCCAGCTTGGAATTCTATTGTAATACCAATTTACTTATTTGAAGAGTAGTAATTTATGCAGTACAGGACTCTGTTCCTCACACTGTTATTCTCTAGGTAGAGTTGTTGCAGTAACTTTAGATAATGTTACGTGTTGTGTAAATGCAACAAAATGTTATCGTATAAGCAAAGACTCATAAACATAAGAATTATGACAGCAACAACTCTATTACTCTTTGCTAATAGAAAAGATTGTGGGCTTGCAGATTTACCCTAGAGTTGGAGCTTTCTGAGTTCCCTGTGTTGCTATTTATGATTTGCAATATGATGCATCTTCCTCAGCCAGCTTTGTGATTAAAGTGTCAGGAAGTACGTGTAGATAAACAGCATATATTTTTTAAAGGTCATTTAATTCCTAGTTTCCTATTTATGGAATCTCTGCTAATTCTACCAAGTACCTGGAAAGACCTGCAAAACCCAAATTAGTGAAAGGAGAATGAAAATAATGCTGATGTGTGAAGATCCTCTTCACCTCCCAGTCTGGTGCATAGTTCCTTACAATCTTCAAGTCAGAAAATCACTTAGGTTAGAAAAGACTTATTGTAATAACTTTTCCATAGATGTTAGTCTGAAATGATTTGCAGGGGGGAAAAAAAAGTCATTTAGAGGTAAAATTTTTTTGGCCAGCTGTGAGCACAAAACCTAGATCAGGTGAAGTATTAGAATTCACCAAATTTTTTTGCATTATCTTTCTTTGTCAGCTGTGTAGTAGGTCATTACAGCTGGTTGAGTACTCTGGTGTTATGAAAGCAGTTGCATTCTTTTCTCTTTAATTGATCTAAATGAGTGAAAATTGAAATAAACACTGCTCAACAGATTAATTTATATGTTTTATAGTCTTGTAAGGGGATAAAAAATTCAATCACATTCATATCCAAGATCTGATGACTTTGCAGCCAAGGTACTAGTTGGATCCTGCAGATCAGGAGCAAAGCTACCAAGGCAAAAATTCTCCAGATTGTCCTACAGCAATTCTTGAGCATAAATTTCTCATTTGGTATTAATTCACCATACCTGCAGGCCTGGTACCAGGAAGCAATGCTCCCCTGCAGGAATTAATGTCTGGAATTTCTGAATGCAGGATCTAGATATGAGGAAATGTTCCTGTTTGAGTTTTCTCTATTTCTTTTTCAATGTGTGAAGCATGTTGTTGATAGAATGACTAGTTGCTTCCTGCATCTATTTCTGGGAATTGGTAGGGAGATTCAAAACTATAGTGCATGTATTTTTAAGACCATGTAGTTGTCTTTGTAGTAGCTTTGATGGTAGATCAATGTAGCTAAAAGCTATTCCTATGAGAATCATTATCTACTTTGCTAGTTATGCTGTGTATGTTAGAAACTAGCTTGTTCTGGCTGCAACAGTGCCAGTAAATACTTTCTGGCTATGTGCTACTTGAACATCTGGTATAACCTGTGAATTACACTGCTTGGCCAACCTCTGTGTTATCTAACCTCTGGGGCACTAATTCTCCATGTGAGACTCCTGAGGAAGATGATGTTTTTCATGAGACCAGGGGAAGTGGCAGTAGATCATTCCAGTAATGAGAAAGGGCTTGTTGTTGAGTAATGATTTTACAGCTGCTCTGAAGCAACAAGAAGTATCTGTGTGATGCAGTCTACAGGCAGTGTTGCTCATTGACTGAAGCCATGAAACCTGTAAACTGGAAGAAAATAATTTGTACTTATTCTATTAAAGTTAGAATACTGTCCTGTACAGCTCCTCCTTTGCCCAGTGTTCCTTGCCATAATAAATAATGTTATTGCTGTTGCTAACTGGATACTGTCTATGGTAATAGTTGGGGATTACTGATAGCCTGAAAGGAAAACAGATTTTTCTGAAAAATTCTAAACTCCTTTATCAGCAAGTTGCTCCTGAAAGATTCAGGAGACTGGTTTGAGGTAATGCAGGGTGTACCAATATCACAGGTAGAAGCCTCATGTATGACATCAACTAACTAGTAACAGCTCAGATTTAAATATAAGTTAATTGTCTAGAGTATGAGTAAAAATGCAAGAAAAATTCTATCCAACTCTGCTAATGAGGGAGATAAAAAAATGCATATAAGCTTAGGTTCAAAGAAAGGGGAGACTGAGACTTGTTTTAGGCTCCTTCTGGTAAGCCCAAGGACCTCAGAAATATTTCAGCAGTGAAGAGAGACCTATCACGAACAAAGGTACACACATAAAGTAGCAACCAGTATTGCAGTTGCAGGGGAAGAGACTTAATATGCTAATTCTAGTTGTCTGTCACTCTAAGTTCCTGTCTTATAATAACGGAACAGAGAAAAACTGGAATGTTGGTGCTTTTTGGCAGTAACAAGCAATGGCATTGATAGCAAATGTTATAGCAACATGCCAGAAGTATGCTATTTCTGTTGGTCGGAGACATGCTCCAGGTCAAAATTCTCAAGATTCTGATTTTATTGTTACGTAGCACTAAACTTTTTTCCACTTGTTTTTTCTATATCTGTCAATATTTGGATGCATATGCTGTAAACTAAGAAATCCTTCAAATCTGGTGTCTGTGTCAGAGTGTGTGCATATCAGAGAATGTTTAATGGGTCTATAATTGAATCTAAGTAGTAAGAGACTTCTAAAAAATATTGCTTAGTGTTTCTGTCCTAATGGGATAAACGTCATATTTTAACTATTGCTCTGTATCAAATCTATTATGCACAGTATTCAGTAATTCCCCAAATCTTGATTTACCCAATTGAAAGTGACCCTGGGCATAAATTCTAAGCAGAGGAAAGCTCTGATTCCTTGATCTTTGGCACTCTTTTGTTGAAACAGAACATGGTGTCTTAAATCAGCAGAATAATTTAGGAATGGTAGATACTGAAACAACTAATTTTTCTTTCCTGTAATCTGCATAGACTTCAAAATGCCTACAAAGCACAAAGTGCCAGTTCATATAATTTGTTGGCGAGGATAAAAAGAAGAAAGGAAATGATTTCCTAAGCGTGTGAATCAGCCCAGCTTTAACAGATATTTTTCTGTCATGTGCAGCCTGAGGGCTTATGCCTATCTGAGCTTTATTTGACAATTACCACTTGCCAGCATAATTAAATGATAATTTATAAATACTGAGAGAGCATTATGGGGAAGAGCAAATAGGTGCTTATCAGGGCATTGAATAAACTTGATCTGCCTCACTGGCAATTTTCATCTCTTATCTAGGTTGTTAACTGGTTTCCTTTTTTTCCCCCTGTTTTGTTTTGTTTAGGTTTGATAGCTGTTGGATTGATTTTATCTACCTGCCTATATTTCTTTTTTTTTTTTTTTTTATTTTCCGCATTCCTAGCATTATTTTTTCTCCTATTGCTTTTGCCATGAATATTTTGCAAAATACCAAATAGTAAAATGAACATCAGTGAGGGCAATATGTGTGCCTGTGAGAGAATGAAAAGGAAATCCACACAGTTCATATTTGTTAGATTTTTTTTTTCATAAGTTTCCTGACTGTAAATCTCCTGGGTTTATTTATTTATTTTTGTGTGCGTGTAATTATTTTTGAGCGAGAGGAAAGCTTTAGTATTACAGCTAGTAAAAAGCAGGAAAGCTCTCCATGGCCCTGCTTAGGTAAAAATGATATTAAATAGGCATCACCAAAATTTTGTTATGCTCATGCTGGATATAAAAAAATGCCAAGCAAAGAATTCAAAAGATTTCAGGTTTTTTATACCATTAGTGTCTCATTTGAAGTCCTTGAGCCGTTATAAACAGTAGTGCCATTTTGCTCAAAATCATGTTAGAATATAGGTGGAAACACAGATCGATGCTGGGCAATCTAGATAAAGAAGTGAAAGAAAAATCCTCTATTTGAATAGAAACAAATCAGTTGAACGGCAAAAAATTGAATTTCCACGCCTTTTGAAAAGCATGTACAAGGAAGAGAAGGGGGTGGGGAAAGCAAGACACATTAGTGGGTCACTAGGAGATTGAGTTTTTGAGCCATCATGAAATTAAATAATTTTAGGAACTTCTGATTGGAGTTATATTGGTTTGAGTGAACAGCTAAGCCACCCCTGTACTGGAGAATGAAAAAATAAAGGGCTTCTGTGTTTAAGGTTGTCAATTTCTCAAATTATTCAGCATTTACTGCTTATAAATAGTAATTATTTGCTTTTTCCCCTCCAGAGCTGAAAATTATCTTTCATATTCAAATATTTAAATATACAGTACTGTAGCTGGGGCACAAAAATTCCTAATGTCAGAACAGATTTTTGTACAAGGAGTAATTTGAAAGTGGGGGATTAGTTTCCACCTTTTGAAACACAGTGCTTTCCGTAATCTTCAAACATTATTTAGGATAATGGAAGCCATCATCCTGGTTCTCAAATGTTAGCACTTCCATTAGAATTTGCTGCTACCTCTTATTTTTTTATATTAAAATACAAGGCTTAAAAGGTATTATCTTACTAAAGGAGGGCAATTGTAGAGATGATTTGATTGAATAAAGGAAAAAGCTGTACAGGCCTTTTAAGATCAAGGATGTATTGATGGAAAGCTATCATTAGAGACAATTAATGTTCTCCAAGGGAAGAAATTGATTATGGACAGAGATGGACCCTAAGGAGCAGATATGTCTTAATGCTCTAGGGCCTTAAGGATTATACATTCCATTCACAGCATCTGTATTTTAACCCTTTATTGGGGCTGGAGTGGAATCTAACACTTTAGAAAACTCTGCATAGAGTTTAACAGGGGGAGCACGTGTATTTGGTGGCTGACTGACATACTATTTCTTTAAGCATGCATTTTTTTAGCAGATATCATTCTGCCTAATAAAATGTCTGATTTTCTACATGTGATACATAGTTTTGGGTCATTTTAAGTTGTAGAAACACAGTCCTGGTGTAAAAAGAAACTAGATACAAAGTAAAAATTTTTAACATTACTGTGCCATGGTAAGTGTGTATTATGACTGAGATGTCTGTTGTCTGAAGCTAACTGTTGAGAAGATGTGGGATTTTCTTTTTTTTTTTCTTTTTCTTTTTTTTTTTTTTTTTTGAGGAGAAGGGGGAGGAGGTAACATCCTTTAATAGAACTTGTTAAAATTGTGTTCCAGGATGGACTTGTGTTAGAGATGTAAGTGTGGGTTTAAGTTTTGCCATTCTGTGTCTGAGGAAAAATACTGAGGAAGCAGTTCCAAAATTGTTGCTCTGAGCAGCAAAGCCAATTCACAGATGGGCTGTTTTATCATGTCAGTTTTCTTTGGCTTAGTTCTCAATGAAGGCAAATATTTGGCATATGCATTGAAGTTTGTTTTTTAACTGGTTAAAATATAAATGCCCAGAACTGAGCAGCACAATATTTTCCCACCACCTCTGAAGCTGAAGATCAGTTGCAGCATATTGCAGCAGCGCTGTGCCAAAATGAATCCTGCCATATCTTCACCTCTTTGTCAGAGTTGGGGGCACATATGACTTCCCTTTCTAGAGCATGCGAATGCCTGCCTGTGCTGGTACACAGTCCAGCAGACCCATGACGGAGGGAAGTAACAGGGGTTTGGTTTGTCTTAAGTGCTGTCAACTCATTTGCATTCTCTTCAGATTTTATTGTTTGGTTTGGGATTTTTTTTATCCTTAAGTAAGGAAGCCTTATCTTATAAAATTGAAATTTTGCGGAGAAAACAAGGAAATACTTTTTTTTTTTTTTTTTTTTTTTTTTTTTAAATCTCAGCGTTTCAGACTTGCTTAGAACTAAATTAGTGTAGCTAAAACCACCATTTACATTGTATTTGTGGAACAGGCTTTCTTTCTGCAGCTTTATTTTTTTTATATATACTCTTAGTGTGTAGTAGTTTGATCATACCAGAAATAGTATTACTTGCTTTTAATATACTTCATCACATCTTTGTTGATATTCAGGTAATCAAATTTATTTCTTAGAGAGATTTCTATTGGGTTTTATAATCTAGCTTTATTTCAGCTGACCAAAGATATTTCGGAATAGTGTGCAGGACAGTTACATAAAAAAGTAACTTGATAAATTGTACTGAAGTATACCACTTTCCCCTGGTTTGTGTATATGTGTAGATTGTTAACATTGTGCTGCCCTGAAGAACAGTGTATAGGTTTCAATAAATAATAGTGTGATATGTTAAACAGGCAAAAAGAATAATACTATAATTAATAGGGTAAGTCCAACTTTTATACAGATGAATAGGTGAGTTCTATTGTAGAACAGTGTGTATAGGAAATGCTCCTTTGGAGACCACATATAACACGCTTGGCAGGACTAAGGAGATTAAAATAAGAGACTGGAATAAACAAAAAGCTCAAATACAAGTGAGGAGACACAGGGGGAAATGGGTGATTCTAGAGAGAACCAGTGCTTATTCTGCATGCTGTAATTTTTAAAATTTGTTGGGGTTTTGTTGTTGTTTTTTTTTTTTTTAAATACTATCTGGAAGACACAATCTTTTCTCTTCCCCTTCTACCCCCCTGCCTTTCCTTCCTGTGCATCATTAGGGAAATACCCAAATCATAAGATAGAGAATAAGAATATAACTGAATATTAAATATAGTGGGCAGAATCAGCTTTCACCTGGTTTGTTTTGGTTTGGGGATTTTTTGTGTTTTGTTGTTTTTGGTTTTTTTCCCCCAAACTGTGAGCACTCTTTAATTACAAGGTAAAAAATAAATAAATAAAAAAGCCCACACGTTTAAGCCTGGTAACATATGTTGTTGTCAGCATGTCTTTAGCACCTGCAGAAATGAACATGGAGAATGTGACAGCCCATAGGTAGAACACCCACTGCACTGACTGGGGGGACTGTCAACAAATTTTACTCTTATTTTTTCTTATTTTCAAAAAAATCCTAGGAAAGGAAACTTAATAGCATGGGTGTTCTGAGTATCATAGAAGGTGCGATGGGGAAGGGGCAGTAACACTTTCTAATGAAAGCTATTGCCTACATGACTGAAATTTCTTTTTATTATTACAAATTAATATCACAAGGTCCAATCCTACAAACATTTATTAGTAAATTTGTCAGGACTCTTACCAGTGTGGCCCTGCTTATATTCCTGTCTACTCTTGTATATCTTTCCTCTTTTAAACCTCTTTTTCTCTTTGTTTCTATTTCTTATTTTAATCTTCTTACACAATCCAAGCACATTACTGAGATTATGCAGGGAGGAGGCAGGCACTAGGGGGAGGCTTTGCAGGATCGGGCCCCTGGTAATTATGATATTATTGCTTCTCCTGCAAAGTGCAGCTTCTGCAAGGGCCGCTGACATGTTCTCCTTTGTGGATTTGCCAGCAGGTGTTGCTGTGTAACTTGTCACCCATCCTACTCAGATGGTGAAAGCTCATTCTCCCAAGCTATGACTCCAACTGTCCTGTGACGTCCGGGACTGTTCCACTAATAAAAATGCCTCAAATATAAACTCTTGATGCATCAAGTGCCTGGAAAAAATTTAGGCTTGTTTGAATTTTGGCATTATAGTTATCCAGAAAACTGCAATTATTTTATTCAGGCTAAAAGCTGAATGTGATTTCAGTGGAGGGAAAGTAATGAAGAGAATTGTTGAAATAGTGTTGCAAACAGCATCTGTTTTAATGATATTTCCACTGATAAGTGGTTTTATATGTTAGAGACTGGTTAGTGAGACACTATAGGAGTCTTTCTGCTGATTTGGTGCATGTTGTATTAAATCTCTATGCCTGGATAGCGAAAGAGGATCTCTGGTCCAAATGCCTGCAGTTAAAAATATGAACTTGAACCAGCACAAATGGACACGCTTTTTCTTAGAAGTGCTCAAATGAAATTGGTGGTATAAAAAAATTTTCATGAAAAGGCCTTAAATTACACAATTCCTATGCAAACAGCCCTGTAAACTGTCAAGTATAGTTCAGCTTTGTGTTAGCAGGACCATCTGTCCCAATGGCACAGCTTGTTCAGCCTTCTTGCCATTGGTCTCTGCTTGGATTGCCAAAAAGGAATTCACTTGTATTCGCTTGTCTTTTTTTGGTGGATATTTGTCCACCAGACTGAAACTGGGGACAAATTAAGCTGTTGAACTATCACCAGATGATCATTTCTTGGTCATTAGTTTTCGGTTCTAATAAAACCAGCTACATGGTTGTTTACATGTCTGCACCTGGCGTGAGGGTTTTTATGCAGTATCTGTCTTGTTAATGTTTGGTTTTGACTTAGTCAAATATCTTGTACTCATGTTGGTGCAGACAATGAAGGCTACAGAGGAAAAAAAAATCTAGCTAGTAAGGAGCAGAGATACCTTTTCCTCTTTCATGGAGGAGGTGGAGTCAGAACCTGTGTCTGTTTCTTGGATGCAATGCTTTTTCAAGATAGCCATGGGTTTTCCTTTCCCCTTCACAGGCTAACAGTGGCTCCCTGGACTTTACTGCTATCTTACCTCACTCCTAATGGATATGTGAGTCCTCCTTGTTTTTGGGGCTTAGGCTGGTATTTGGTGTGTTCCCAAAAGATCTCGGAAGCCACTGGAGTCTCCTAAGGATCTGTATTAAGGAAGGTCCAAGATATGTGTTGCAGAGCAGCGTTGCCTGGAGTGGGCTTGTAACCAGCACAAAACAGATGATGTGACCTGTATGTTCAAAGCCTGAGATGCTAGACAGCCACATGTGAATATGCCTGCTGTCCCTGATACAAACCCAGCCAGAGCATGAGTGAGGAAGGCTCTTGGTTTTTCATTTCATGAGCTTTGCCTGACAGTCCTGGGCAAGCCTTACCTGAGAGGCAGAACAAAAAGTTTCTGACAGTATTTCTGCTTCTCAGACCAGTTCTTCATCCCTAATTCTAAGTGTATATTAATTCTTCTTAAAGCAGTTAATTGCTTTGCAGAATGCAAAATTTATCTTCCAGCTGGGAAGATAAATTGGGCTGGTTTGGGCATCTTTTGGGTAGATTTCTTGCTTGTTCTGTTTTGGGGTTTGGTTTGGTGTGGAGTATTTTTTTTGTTTGTTTGTTTTGTTTGGTGGGTGTGTGTTATTGTTGCATTGTTTTGTTGTTTTGGGGTTTTTTTTCCCCTGTTACTAGTATATATTATTGTGTTAGACACCAAATTCAAGACAAAATCGCAGCTTTGGTAACTCTGATGCTCCAAGCTTCTCCTAAAAGTAGAAAATTGACATCTGACTTGCAATGCTGAAAAAAAACATGCAAGGCCAGGTGGGTTTTGTTGTTGATGAGCTAGATAAGTATTTTGAGTAATACAAAGCTAATCTATAAGATAATACTTTAATAAGAAACTGTAGCAAGTTTATAGAAGCTTTTTTACTGTGGCGTTAACTGTGGTTCCAGTCTGACTCATTCAGGAAGCGCAGAAAAGTTTGTTAGTGAATATGTAATACATAAGCTCGTATTTCATATATTCAAAATAGTCTGTGAACGCAGAGAGTGTTTTGCTACCATATAGGTAGGCAGTAGAGTCCAGATGAGGGAATGACAGCACTTCCTAGGCCTGAGGTTTGACATTTAAACCCTTTTGAAAACAGGAAAAGATATTTAACAGTCTCTATTTGCAAGGCTACAATGAGCAGTGTAAAATATTACAAACTAAAATCTGTTACTGCCATTCTGAGGAACTGTTGGTTGTGGAATAGCAGTGCAGAGATACTGGTGGCTGTGTTTGGGAGAGGCATCTGCATCCTTACTACTTCAGCAGGGCCACAACACCTCATAGCGGAGGTTAGCCAATGTTTTGCTGGTGTCCCACAGGGGCTATCAGTGTAACGAGAATCTGTTTGCAGTAATCAGTGGCAGCGTTGACAGAATGTTCCAAACCATCTGCTCAAGGGGATGGCGTTAACTCTATCAAATCCTCATATTTTAAGAACGCTGATCTCCAGACCCAGGAGGACTGGTGACAGGGAGTTCTTGCCAGGCCTGCATTAGGCTGCCTTCATCTCATCACCAAATACACTAATGCCCCCTAGACAAGATGCTAAATATGTGTGAAATTAGAGAAACAGAAGTACGGAATGGAGGAATAACACACAAACATCCCCACTTTCTGTCAGTGGTTCAGATCTCTTTTTTTAGTTATAATACAAATACTTTCTTTGTCATACACATATAATTTTAATTAAAAATTTATCATCTTTCACTGCAGAGATACAGGGACCATGGTTTTACCTCTCCCTTTAAATTAATAGAGTTACCGAAATAATACATACTGGCCTTTTGGGAACTGTGTTGCATCTCCAAGTTTAGAAGTTTCTGGCTTTGGGAAAATTGTCTCATTTTTAGCAAATACTGAGCTGGTTAACTGCTTTGCACAGAATACGCTGATAGTATTAACATCATATTAAGAAAGCTAATATTTCACCCTGAGTGTTAAGGGCACAGAACATTACTTTGCATATCTCCTTAAACCTTGCACTCACATGTTTCATTCATTCAAAGTGTTCTGAGCATTATAGAGAAGGGATCATGTGTGTGGGGTTACTCACAAGGATTAGGTTTAGCCTAGTGATACTAATGTCCCTTGTCTTCTTGTGTTACCAGTGGGGAGACAGGGAGAGAGGATCCTCCAGGACATCCCTAGAAGAGTACATCTTTTGCCTTTTCCCTCAGCATCTGTATGGAGATCAGCCTCATCAGGCCTTTGTGAATGCCTCCCTCCTCTTAATGCATCCCCCTGACATCTGCAGAAGTACTCTTTGTAGTATTAGCGGAAAATATTGTGCTTGGTTTATGTGGCAAGGTTGGATGAGGGAATGCAGCCCCTGTGAAAAGAGGCTAGGAGCTACCCCTATGTTGGACAGAGCCAGCTCTAAAATGGGCCCACTGCTTATCAGGGATGTCAGTGGTGCCTCTGTGAAAACACATTTAAGAAGGGGTAAAAAACACTGCTCAACAGGAGAAAGAGAGAGGAGTGTGGGGAGAGGAGGCAGACAGCCAAGTTTAACCCACTGCACAAATGTAACGTCTTTCTTAATGTGATGGGGTTAGACCAAAGCTTCATATAGCCTGGCATCGTGTTCCCAGTGGCACTTGGTAGCACACAGGAAGAGAATGTAACAGCTAGGTAAGATATATATGACTCTTTCCATGATGTTCTCCTCTGCGTGACACAGGGCTCAAGCACTGTATCCAGACTGTTGTATTTAATAGTAGGGACCTTTCTTCCATGGATGCATTGAGTCCCTTTTTCCTTTTGAAAATCAGAATTTATTTGTAGTGATTAGTTATGTAATTTAATTAGATTGATAATATATGTCCTTTGTGTGTTTAAAAACTGCTACCTGATATTTTTATTGAAGGCACTTTTGCTTTTCTATGTTGAGAGAAACAGTGACTAATAGTTCCTCCTTCCTGAGATTCATGACTGTACCAGTCTCCCTGAGGCCAAGATGTTCCTGACAGAACTTTGTACGTCTGTTTATCTGCATTAGGTTTCTCTATGCAATATCTTCTGAGAAGGGTGGTCAAGCTACAGATACATATTAGATTTATGTGGTAGCAAAATTGTATTTTCTCATATCCTGAACTCATTTGCTAGTAATTCCAATATTATTTGCCTTTTTACTGCCAGTTGAGCTCTGAGTTGAAAACTAGGGTACAACTCAGCAATTTCGGGTTTGAGTTTCTTTAGAGTGCTTAGTGGACTCTGTAGTTCTATAAACTTGCTGCTATTCATTTTAGCTGTTTCTTCTAAAATTCCTTCTTCCAGCACTACTTCTAGCTATAAGTTTAAAAGCAGCTAATACTGGAGTTTGTACTGTCTTAATAGGCAAGTTTCCAAAGGCAGTAGTTTCTCACTTTTTTTATAGGATCTGAATACTGGAAAAGAGAGTTGTTCTCATTTGTTTATTCTGAGAATGTAATAGTTTCATCCATAGGTTTCTCCAGCCTAGATAAAATTAGAAATCTGAAATGGCTACTCTTTTAAGTTCTGAAAATATTGTGTGGAGAGTTTAAAAATTATTTTAGCTTCATTTTCATTTGAACCCTGTAAGATTTTTCCTTAAGATATAGCTTTATGACAGCTGTAAACAGAATTTCAGGTTTCAGGGTGAAAGGTCCAACTATCGCTAAATATCCCAGTGCATATAGTGATGACTTGAGGGAGAAGCTCAACAGTTGGAGTTGCTTCAAATGGCCATTGGGTGCCACGATGCCTTTATAGTTATCTTGAATCTTAAAAGAAATTTCAGCAACTCTGAGCACTATAGTATAATCCAGAATACAGTACACACAAATGCATAAACGGGGATATTGCAAACAGTAAATAATTAAAATTTTATCCTTGGTCCCATTCTAGTTACTTTGAGATTCCCCTTGGGTTCAAACCTCTAAGACTTATCAGTTCTGTTCATTAGCATGACCATGATGTAGATCTAACAAAATACTGCTGTTCGTTCTCTCCCGTTTTCTTCAGAAGGGTTAATCTCAAAAGTCTTACCATTACTGGACTACATGGGTTGTATTTAGCAGGTCTTTTATCTGCTTAGAGACAGAGGATAGGGGAAGTGGTGACACCTAGGAAAAAAGTAGGTGAACTTGCACATTGTACTACCTGAATTCTGTGATACTGATGTGCTAAACATCGCTTGTGGTAAGTTGTCATTGCAGCATATTGCAATCAGGTATGTCAGAATAAGACTTGTTATTATCTTCTGAACATGTGTTTTTCTGCTGATCTGAGGAAAAAAAATGACGAGTAGGAAATTCAATGTCATTTGTTGGTTTTATATTTGGGGGAGACAATAAAAGGGAGGGAAAAGTGTGTTTTACTGGAGGAAGTTTTTGAGGACATTTGCTAGTCCCTTTATTGCATCTCATCTCTTCCATTTACTTCATTGAATACAGTCCCTTGTAGCTTGTTTTTTCAACTGCTTCACTGAGTACATACATTGTATTTCATCTCCTATGGCTGCTTCATAGAGTTCCTGTATATCTCTTCTGTTACTCTTCCATCCTGCCCTGGCCACCCCTTCAGCTCACTAATGTATGAGAGGAAATGATTTCTAGCAGTTGTGAATGACACTTCTTCAGTGATGATATATAATATTAGCACTTTTTTAATTATGATTCTATTCCTGCTTTTATATTAAAGATAAATACATGTGGGTTTCCACTGTCCAGATTAGCACCCTACCCATATTCTACTTAATTGCCCTCTGTCCCACAGGAAAAATAGGAAAAGTTCTGAAATCCTTGGAATGAAGGATAAATGTTTTATTAACTTTTTCAAAAAGTTTCTTATGGGAATAAATACAATGAAAAGAGCAAATACGCGCAGTCTATCAAGCAACTATTATTACACATCTAGACAGTTGAGATAGTACTTGAAAGAATTCTGGTAGTAAATGGTATTCTAAAATTTGGCTAATCATTCAAAGTCATCTTTTTGCTGTAGAGAAAGAACCGTGGTTGGGTTTTTTTTTTTAATTTCAAGATTGTTTAAATATAGTCTGGTGTACTAAAATATAATTGTTAATAGATCTTATTGCAGATTAGTGAATAATTAGGTTTCAATTAAGGTCTGCTTTGACTTTTTTTCTATACTTTTCATGTTAACAAATGAATTTTCCTTGCACAATTCCTTGAAAAAGATAGGGAATTTAAATTTAACAAATAAATATCTCAGAATGTAGATCTCTAGATGGAAACTCGTTAGATGTTGAAAACCTCTGTGTGGAGGCAACAAGAACAAGCTGCCTGACCTATGTACTCCATCAAAATAGCACATTTTGTCAAATATTAAGCATAACAAACTGTAAATAAAAGTCTTTCTATAAAATTGATTTTTTAAGTTGAATAAGAAATAAATATGAGAGGAATTCAAGCAATCTACAAGCAGAGAGTCAGAAATCATCAAAACATTTCAGGAACTAATCACTTGGCTTTGTTTCTTATTGCAACGCAAAGTTAGTATTTTTTTTTATCCAACTAAAATGTTTGAAGAAATTATTCACTGAAGTCATGCATCAGGAATATTATTTTTTTAGCTTATATTTTAAAAATTTATGTGTACTTCGTACTTTTTTTAAATGGTCTGAAATGTTAAATTTCTTGATGCTCTTTCTGCTTTGGCATCTTAATTTCTGTTCTTTGCCAAACTTACAGTGAAAATATGCAAAGAATTTTACTACATAGAGATTTTTCTTTCCTATCACATTCCATTTGAGATTTCTAGATTCTCATTTGGTTCACAATGATGTTTGTGGGGAAAAAACCCCAAAAATCCACAGAACTAAAATTCAGCACTAGAATTTTTTTAGGGCCTGAAGTTAAACCTTACACACCCACCATATTTATCAAGATGGAAGTTGATAGACATCCCTTGTGAAATGTGTAGAATTTAGTTCTGATTCTGTTGATTATTGGATATTGGGCGAAACCATGGTAAGAAAAACAGAACCAAAATGATTAATAGCACAAATCCCTCTGGGTCTGTGTAAAAATTTTCACAGTACAAATTGTCAATCTTTCAAGTATGTTAAAGTTTTGAGTATTCTAGAACTGTTGTGTGATCCCTTTCTAGGTATGTAAGTCACTGCTTAATGCTTATTTACCCTTATGTTTTTCAGTGCAAGGAGATCTGTATTTAGAGGATTTTTAGATGGAAGTAATTTCTCTGAATTAGTTGCACTGATGATTTTGAGAAGCAGATTATTTATAGAGCCAACATGTTGACACACTATCAACCGTTTAAAAGAAAAAAAAAAAAAGACTAATAAGGTTAATTGTCATATGAACCCTCCTCTGTAGTCTGCAATCTGTAGGCTTTGATTGTTTCTCTGGGGAAAACTCTGCCCAGATGGCATTTTCCTCAAGGCTCTGACCCACAAGAGGCCTGTGGAGATGGAGAACAAGGTGCATCTCCACAGACTAATTAATTTACTATTATAGCACCTGTTCCAGAATAGATAGGGCTGGAAAGGAAAACAGTCCCTGGGCACAGTGGTAGGCTCACTGGTAAATGGATTTGAGCTGATTATATTAAGCTGATGCTTTGATCATCTAAAGGCGTTAAAATGGAAATATGTTTTTGCTGGCTGTTGGCCTCTATGTGAGTGCAGTTTGTATTATAAGTGAGCAGTAAGGAAAAAGCTGTTTTGGACTCAAGCAAATAGCTTTTTGAAAGTGCACAAGAAAAGTGCACTCCTCCACATTTCAAATTCAGGAATATTAACACACAGGATCATTTGCACTTTAAGCATTTCCTTAGATATTTCAGTATTTTGCTCATATTCTACTAAATCATCAGAATGAGACCCTAGAAACCCACCCATTTTCTGTGATCCATAGGGTGTTGATACATATTCTTGCCCTGGATTAAAATATGTTTGGACTCCTTAAGGAATTGAATTCTATTTGTAGGAAATAGAAGTAACCTCTTCAATAAAATCTTGACAAACTGTGCAATTGAATGCTGATCGAATGGTAACAGGCTATGGCAAATCCTTGTGTAAACATTGCTGGGTAGTAAGTGGATTTACAATGTGTTAATCTGTACTCACTTTCACTTTATTGCCATTTGGATTCCCAGAAGGATTAGCTTTAATTTTATTGGCCCTATGAGGCTATACTGTTATTTCCCTTTTCAAATCAACTCAGTGATATATATTTTTTTTTTTTTTTTTTTATGTAGCAAGCATGACTCCTATAAGATGTAGGGTAAAATTAATTGACCCTTCCGATTGTAAGGTTAAAAATGTGTATAATTAAGGTCCTGTTAAATAATGCTTTCTTTAAAGCAGCAGCAAAATTACAACAAACTATATCAAAACTGAACAGCATATATAGTATTAATGCATAAGCCAAAAGTGTTCTCTCCATCAAAATTATAGAAATGTTTCAAAATTTTAAACATACATTATTTTAAAAGCAGATTTACATGATGAATGCATCATAAGTAAATTTATTGATATGTCATTGTAAAAATGGTAACTTCCTGGTAACATATGCTAAGGAACAGGAACAAGATTCTGTATGTTGGTATGTTTTTGGTTTTTTTTAAAACAACACCACAACAGTCAAACCCCTCATGGATTAATAAAATTCATTGCAACTTGTCTTGTTCAGCTTCTTTAAAAAAATTGTCTCCTAAAGCAGTTTGTGGAGTTAGTTGACATTGGTTGCAACAAATAGCAGAAAGAGAATGGAGAATCATAAAGCAATATGAGAAATATGTTGATAACTAAAATTTTAGCTCTTCTTGAGAATCAGGAGAGTAAAATAAGGCAAGAAAGATGTTTAACCCCTTAAAGGGAGCAGGATGTTGCACCAACCACTTTGTTCTGGGTTGTGGGATGAAGGAGGTGGCTTTCATACGGGAACAGAGACTGAGTTGGTGGGTGCGACTGCTTCACAACCAGTCAGACTGATCTCCAATAGCAGTGTGTTACAGTTAACTTTCTAGTTAGTACTGGGGCTCTGCATTTTGAACTGTGTTAAATGGTATGCTGCACAAGGCAAAAATGAAACATAAAGGTTGGGTTAGGCTGTTAATTAAAACTGAAGGTCAAAATTTGAGTTTGATCTTGGCACTTCCTTTGTTCAGTCATAATGATTCCAATTGAGATACTTGAATCAATGGCAAAGCTTCTTTGACTTTGAGGGGGAAAGATCTATGTTTTGTAAGGTGATAGGATAAATGAAAAAGTAGATTGAAGGCATTTTTAAAAAACTAGTAGGATATTATTAGTACCTTTCCCCCCCCCCAAAAAAAAAGTCCCAGATTAATTGTTTTGAACCACACATTCTATTCCAGGATATATTTTCCTTTTAATTTTTTTGTTTTTTTGTTTCTTTTTTTGAGATAAAGATGACTATCTGAAGATCTACAAGCATCTTCCTATAAATATTTGTGCTGTGAATAGTGACGCCTTTTTGTTTAAATAGATAAGATCTGAAAGAAAAATGTTAAAATATTCCCAAAGAGTCATCAGTTAGTTGACTATAGAGTAAATGATAAAATATGGACTCTAAATTTGGTGCTTTAAGCTCAAACTGGACTATTCTGTAAGTGGGAATCAAGGGTAGGTACTGGGAAACTGATCAAGCTTGGGACAGCTCATGAGATTCAGAGTCGAGTATGGAAAAGGACGAGTGCCACAGATTTGTTTAGAATGAAGAATGGTGCATAATATTTTGATCAAGTAAGAGTAAAGCTGTTTCCCATATGCTTTTATTTTGCCATAATTTTGCAACTTCAAACAACAAGATGCGGTAAGAGAATTATAATAAGTAACTTAGAATAAAGATAAAGTGATTAAAATGCCTAATTACTGTGCAAAGGAAGAACCTATTAAGTCTGGAGACTGAATCCTCAGTTAATGCTCATAAAGATCACTGAAATGGCTGAAACTCTCAGAACTTTGACAATAAAATTGCTTCCTGTGCCTGTCCATCTAGTTAACTCTGTAAAGATGGAACCTTTGTGAATGCATGGATTTGTATATGCATCAGTTCACTAACCTGAAACCTATTTCTCCCAAGCTTCATTGTCCTCTTCTTTCTTTCCTTCCTTACTTCCTCAAGTTTTAAATATTCTTTTAAAAAATGTTGCATCTCCTTAGAAAAGAGAGAACAAATGTCTCTCTTTCTCCATCTGTCTCATCAGACCCACTAAGAAACAGGAGATTGATCCATATTTACTCTCTATTTGCTACAGATGGCTTACAAGCCCCATTCCACTTCAGGTTTTGACATGCTCTTTCTGCTGTTGGTTGTTGCCTCATTATTCTTTTTGCTGATCAGCAGTGTCTTCTGAACACCTTCTCCATGGGCAGAGTAGGAGGAATGCCCCTGTCAGCATGAAACATTTGTGCTATATTTCTGGGCTCTTAAAAATAGAAGGAGATTGAGCTTCTTTTTAAAACCCAGAAGCAGGCTCTTGAGGTCATCAATCATTCAAAGAAACAGGGAGATTTTATCAGATACCTCAACAAGTGAGTTGAGAGACTGCCAAAATATTAAACCATAGAAAACTAGAAATAGGCACAAACACCAGACTAGACACTTTCCTCTATTATGATGAAAACTATTTACAAAAACTTTAAAGTTTCTGTTTTCACAGAGAAGGAATTTTTAATCTGAAGTCTGCAAAGCAAAAAGTATACCTAGTATAAAACAATTTGGGAAAGAGAAAACAAACAAAATGATGAGAATGCCCAAGGCAGAATGACTGATAGAGTAGAGACGTGGCAAAGAAAGAAACATCTGATGAGAGCAGTGCATCTGCCTGTAGGCTGGGTTTTTCTAAACCACTTAATAACTGCTATAGTTGCAAAATCAGCAGGTATTAGGTTGTTAGTGCTCTTTTTTTAATTTTTTTTTTTTTGTATTCTACTTATTCCATTTGATTAGAACAAGGAGTGACAGGTGACTGAGAGCAGAGCACTTGTTACGAAGATTTCCAGCAGATTGTTTTAAAGGTACTGAAGCAAAATGTCAGTTAAATTTACTCAAAACTTTGTGATATTCATAGCCTTTGGCACACAAACTTATGTATGAAGCACAAAAGTGCTTTCAAAACTATCCAATAATAAGCAGCATTTTTCATTTCATACAATGTGAAGAGAACGTAGTACAGAAGAAGCAATTTTTCTGAAAGTGATGATGAACCAGGAAGTTGAGCATGTGAAAGATATTTATCTGTCACGGTTTGTCAAAAAAAACTGATTGGTGTTTGTTTTCAGTTATACCTGCACTGAGCCAGAATAATGTGGGGGAGCAGCATTTGTAGCCGCTGCATTTCCCCATATAGTTAGACTTGATGTCTGTATATTAATTTTAAATGGCTGACTGTCCTCTCAGTCATAAGCAGAGATGGGAATATTTTAAAGTTCAAATTTATTGGTATAAGGCATGCTTATTTTGTAGATCAGAAGCTGTTTGCTGAACAGTACTAGGCCAACCTCTTGCTTCACTATATTTGAAGTTACAGTGGTCTTTAGAAATTGATACTTGGGAGGCTATGTGCAGTTTTCTATGAACACAGATGTACTAATTAGAAAACTTTATTAAAACTAGTTCATATTCAACCAGAATTCTATGATACATACGCACTTTAAAAAGCACAACATTGGCTTTGGTTTTTCTTCTATATATGTACCGGATGAACAGTATTATAACAATGTGTTACTGTTGCTCTGGTTTGACATTTGTCACACAATTATTTTCTGCTGATTAAAAGCACTATTCAAACTTTTTTTAAAAAGCAGGATTTTTTAATTTTTTTTTTTTAAATATGAACTTGATGTTGTACAAGGGCCAGACTTTCTGAAGACTGGAGTTGGTGGTTAGAAACACAAATGGCCACCAAGCAGTGGCAGTTGTGGATTGTGAGCCCAACCACCTTGCTGATATAGGGACAACACCTGTCTGTTGCCCAGTGGAGTTCACTTTGCTGGCTGTCATTGTACATTGCTACTATGTGAACTAAAAAACTAACATCCCCTAACAGCTTTGGATGCTGGTATGAAAAGCTGAAAAGACACAGGAAAGCTACTTAAGTAATTTATATCAATACTAAATGGAACCAGAAAGGAATTGGACAACAGGGGTGTAACACGTGTCTGTACCATTAAAGGACAACCAACCAGACTGTCCTGAAGAGCAGATGAATATAGAAGTTTCATACTCCTGTTTAAACTGATGGCACAGAGAGAAAGCTGCATCTTTTCTGTCCACCTTCACCCAGAAATGTACTACCTGTGAAATGCTGCCACTTAGAAAT
>NW_009944218.1:121188-122166 GCF_000696875.1 Nestor notabilis | reverse complement strand
CAGGAATGTGTTGTTGGCATCATATTGGTTGGTTTTGCTTCGTCAGAATTGTATAGAAGTGTATTTCATTCTCTGAAACAGTGAGAACCAAGACATCTGGGTTTTGTACAGTTCTATTACTAATATACTAAGCATCAAACAAAAAATATCTTCTGAGAAGTATGAGCTATGGGAATTATATTAATCTCCTGAACTGGAACTGTAGAGGCTTAGAAAGCTTAAATCAAGGGCATCCAAATTTTGCCCAACTGAGGGCTGTGTTGGCATCATGTCTGGAGCTTGAGGGTTGAATCTCATTGACTATTGCCGCCGTCGCTTTAGCATGGAGCTGCAGCTAATGGAGATAAGCTCAAAACTAGAAAACTAAACTTTCCTTTTACCTGCACTAGAATTTGGGATTTTTTTTTTTTTTGTTAAAATGACATGTATACATGTTAATCTTCTTTTCACCTCTCAATAGTTTTTATGTTCCCTCATTTCAAGACATACTAGCTTAGAATCTAAGAATCAGGCTGGTTTCTTTCTGTCTAATGTGTCAACAACAGTAATAAAGTTTCTGCATGCAAAATTGAGGTGATTTAATCTAACCTGTACCTGTCATTTCACATACAAAATCCACTTCAAATTGTCAAGATTTGGTTGCTAGTGACCGATTCTGACAGTGCATAAAATATAACAAGTAATTGGTAACAAATTAACAGAGAAATTCTTTAATTTTAAGCATTGACTTTAGCAGGCTTCTTTCTTCCCTTCTTACTGCCTAGCCTGACATCCACACCAGGACTTCTGTATTGAACCTGGTATTTCACAAAGAAATGTTTGTTTAAGCAAGAGTATCATTTTCTTCATGGCTCTTTCCATAACATAGTTTTCCTGCCATTCCACATTCACCTATTAAGACATATAAAACCGTGTCCAAGTGTTCTGTATTCTAATAAGAACAGCTAGAGTAACAATTTTAGACTGTAGGTCAATAGG
>NW_009944218.1:63046-121157 GCF_000696875.1 Nestor notabilis | reverse complement strand
TTTCCCTACTCTCATATAATAATTTCTACCATAAACTTAGTGTGTTTTTCAATAACTTAGGTGTGAATTTGTAACTACAAAGCTTCTAGAGCTTTCAGCAATTTCTTTTTGTTTTGGTTACACACACATGCAAAAATTTCACTTGTGGTACATATACCCATGTACAACATATCTCAGATTACATCTGTTGAATACATTAGTAAATAGCTTTCCTTTACTTAAAACAGTAGTTTGTGTTCTTTGGGGCTCCAAGAACAATTTTACTGCATGTAATTAGGAAGCATATTCTGTTCAAATATCAGGACAAGTGCATGTGGGTATTTGATCAATTCACCAGTCTGCTTCTTGCATTTGTTACTGTTTATTTTCAATGATACAGTATTTCTGTTATATCATTTTACATTAAATAAAAAATATATCTGCAATGACTATTATACTGAGGCTTAGATGCTAAACAGATGGGGCAACAGAGAATGCTCATTGAAGTAATCCCACAGACAATAACTTTTTATTTCTACAAGATTTTCATTCTTATTTTGGTAGGTGAAAAGAAAGAGAGGTGCATATCAAATAGCCATTTAAGATAGGGGGATGATTTGAGCAGATGGGTGGGGAAACATTTATTTTATTTCAAATAGAAGAAAGTTGCTTTATGTGCAGGTGGATTGCAGAAGGTTTCCCCTCTTCTGAGGCCCATCTGGGAAGTTAGTTTAGCTCTATTGATGTTTAAGACTCCTCCTTTCATCACGACCACATGCCAAGACAATAAGTAATTGAACTGCATGTTTTGCCTTTTTTAAAAGGTGTAATCTCCTTCTGAAGTGTAGAGAGATGTTTAGCAGGATTTTTCTGATTTATCTGTCATCTCGCCATGCAGGCGAGGTTCCAAGCCTAGACTGCAGTATCTCTTTATCATCTCTTTTTGATGAACACCTGTTTCTGATGTACAAATGTCTATCTGTTGAGATGCAAAATTGAAATAATTCCAACAGTATAAGAATAATTAGGAACCTTTTAAAGGTCCACCTGTTCGAAATACTGTTTTGTTTATTTCTGCATTACATATAACATAGACACAAATGTTTAGCAATTATGATTGCATAGGCATCTTTTCTCTGTAATATTTTAACCTAAAAATGAAAAAATGAAATTATAATTGGAAAAAAAATCAGAACCTTGGAAAGAAAAAGAAAAAGGTGTATTTAGACGTAGGTTACAGTTTGCATACTGTCTCTAACATAGCTATTAAAAGGATGCTGTCCTTTAATATATGTCCCATGTTTTCAAATTTAGAATGTAAAAACAGATATGAGATTAATTTTATTCACTTATTTGAGCTAGAGCCATTTTATTTACAGGATTAAATTGTATCTATTTCATAAAATTCCCTCAAAAAAGCAAATACCATAGATTTTTTTAAATTATTTTATAAACACAGCTCTGCATGGTCCACTTTAAATGTTTTAGATATTACTTATGTTTTTAAATACATTATATTTTAAACATGGATAATTTATGAATTTATAGTTTAAATGTAAATTTTTTAATAATAAATTCTAGTAATTTGCTTTTAATTTGCTATATTATTTATTACAGAACAACTTAAAAATTGAAACAAGTCTTAAAAATTGAAATTTCAAATAAAAAGTCTTTAAAATTGAAATTTCAAATAAAAAATTTATTCATCTATAAATACAAAAAAACACATCTTAGTTTACAAGTTATGTCACTTTGTTGTAGACTTAT
Source organism: Nestor notabilis (assembly GCF_000696875.1). Lineage (NCBI taxonomy): Eukaryota > Metazoa > Chordata > Aves > Psittaciformes > Psittacidae > Nestor > Nestor notabilis. Next base: position 119,411 of record NW_009944218.1, on the reverse strand, counting down.
ATCCCTTCATCAGTAAAGAGACATTTTGAAGGGTGGTTAAAGACTGTTGTCAGTGATTTACCAACATCAAGATGGGGGGGTGTATTTACAGTTACAATGTAATTCTTAAAGTCAGTTACCATTTATATTTCCTAATTTAACTTCAAAATATATCTAAACTACATAAAGCAGTAGAAATAAGTAGGAAATCTCTTCAACTGGGTTACATAATTTTACTCAAATATGAAAGATATGGAGATTTACTTAAGAATCAACGACTAGTCCCACGCATTTGTGACTGTTATTCCCTAATATCCTCACTGAATTAGAAACTAATATGAGAATAAAACTACATATATGAGATTTTTCCCTCTTCCTTACATTTACCATGTTTTGTTTAGTTAGTGTATTTTAAAATTTAAGGAAGAGGGGAAATCTCATATTTTTTGTCAAATTATATTAACTCAGTTGAAGAGTACTCTTGTCTTGAATAGTTTTACTGCTATTGATCACATGTAACCTTTTATAGAAGGTTATTCTATTGCTTAGTGGAACAATGGAATAAACCTCACTATCAACTATAATGAACCCTGTAAATGGTAGTTAAGAATTTAGTTTTTGCAAGTTTCTATTATAGCACCCTGATTTCGTCTGTTTTAAGCTTTCAAAGCTAGTTTCTGTTTGCAGGCTATGGATTTTTATGGTTTATTTGAAAGTTAAAATAACATCTTTCCAGGCATTTTGTAGTTGGAGGCAGTGACGCAAAATCCTTTTTAACTCTTCACCATATAGGAGGAAATATAATACTAAGAATCAGTTTTGACCGGGTTATAAAAGAAGAGGCTGAAGTATGGGTACAATCCAGGATTTGCCTTAGCTTAAATAACTAAAGGAAAAAAAAATTAAGTTTCACAGCTTGTTTTGAAGATTAGTACTTACCATATCCTAGGATTTTTGTAGAGCTTCATGAAGCACTGGGTTTAAAACAGAAAACAATTTTCTAATCACATGGAACTCTAAACCCTTTCTTGAGACATACTTTTTGGTCCCTATGTCCTTCAGTATCATCATTGAATCATAACTTTTAGGAAAAAAAAATTATAAAAAGTTATTTGTGTCAAATTAATGAACCATACCTAAACTAAATACTTTGTTTCATACTTTTGCATATCTGTAGCTCATGTTGGCATGGCAAGCTAATAGTTACAGGAAAAGAGTGAACATGTAACAATGACAAAGGCTGTCACTAGGCTTTATTTCAAGTAGGATGGAATAGGAAAATTATTGGGAGTAAAGAAAATGTATCATCTCCATCTTTCCTTCATACTTTGAACCTCTTCTGGTTGTTTACTGTAGCACTATAGCACTGAAACAAGAAATATAGTTAGACACTGCCCTGGAAGTAATAAACTGATAGATTTAAGTGTCTTGTGGTTTGGGATTGTTTTTTGCTTTGTTTTGTTGGTTTTGGGGTTTGTTCATTTAATTTGGTTTGGTTTAGTTCTGTTGGGGTTTTTTGGGGGGGCGGGGGTCCTGTGTTTGTTTGGTTTTGTTTTTTAAGGGTGAGGCAGCAGATTCAGTGACACTTAAATGTTTCAATGAGGGGTTTTTTTTTAAATTGGAATGCTTTAAAATTGCATATTAAAATATTTTTTATTTTTCACTTTGAAGTTACTAAATAACCATTTAAATTTGATTGAACACATTTTAATAATCTTGAATTCAAAACAAAATGTGTGATATATGTTCAAATATTAACATTTTTATTTTCATGGTATTGTAAATTAAGGAAAAAATTAAAAAAAAAAAGTTTTCAGAAAGCTGAAAAAGTTGTTATTTGTCCAGTTCATGATGCAAGTAATATAGAGCAGATGAAAATTATTGAATTAATGAAAAAAAATTTGGATATGATTATAATATGTTCCACAGAAACACACAGAAAAGGGAGGACCATTTATTTCTTTTTAATACATCTGTATTCCTTAGTTCTACTCTTCTATTGTACATGTACTATTCTACATGTTTTAAGCTTTCATTTAAAAATTAATTTCTGTATTTTTCCTATTGTAGTGATACAGATGTCACAGTGCAGACAGACACCCTGTCATGTTGAATTTAGTCTTGCGGAAAGGTGTCTCTAGACAAACAATAACAGCAGCAAAAGTGGGACTGCCATGTTCCAACATCACGTTCACTACAATGAGCACTTCACAGTCTAGTTGCAACCATTTACAGTCAAACCTAATTAAACATAGGCACGTTTTTCTTTCTACTAAAAGCAAACAACCCATGTATAATGGTTATATTGTTAACTTTAATAAAAAGCTACAAACTGTGAAGGATGAGATTGCAACAGCAAGGTTAAGCCAGTGGTATATGTACATGGAGTTTTGGATTCAGTGTGTTGCTTAACAGTTCAGCTAGTTAGAAAATAGACAAACGGTGTTTTCAGGGAAAAAAATGAACAACTTTCCCCTGTCTTTTCCCCAGTTTTATATTTGTGTAATAACAATGAATGATGATTCCTAAGGAAATCTGACTTGTTGAAACTGAGTGTATGTGTGTACCTTACAGTGTGCAAGTATACAGAATTTAGTGGAAAGAATGGGATTATGTTGAAAAACTGACATTTTCTTTCTGAACAGATGAAAAAAAGTTTCAGAAAATGTGAAAGAAGTGTATAGCTGAAACAAGAATTTAAGGGGACGGGAATCATAAACAGTTCTATTTTGACTGGTAAAGGCAAGATCTAAACATGGAGTAAATTTGTTATTGAGGAGACTTTATTTTGTGCTTATTGATCATAGCCATATATCATTGTGCAAGGCTACATGAAAATGAGTACATGGATGAAGACACTGTTTTCATTGAATGTGGGATGCTGTCTCACTAACTCATTTTTTTAGATCAAGCTAGCAAGTTAAAATGCCAAGTGAAAACCAGCCTACTTGTTTCTGTTCTGTAACATGTTTTGTGCTTTCTTCTCCACTTTGTTCTCATCATTTAAGTAGGATAATTTATCCTATTGGATGCTTAGGCTAGGATGGATTTGCAACACCATGTTTCTTCCTGACATTTTTCTGATTGCTGAAAATCAAATCAAATATATTGATGCGTGGAGAGATGCTCATTTGGGGTTATTTTAGATGGAGGAATATCTGTATTTGCTGTGGTCCTATGTGCAGAAATTCCACACAATACTTTTCTCATTAGAAATTTGTGAAACTAGTTCAACTGAAACATTTCCTTTCTTACTCATAGGTCATTATAAATTTGGAAGCTGAAATGACTGGAGAAAGTAATCTTCCATTTAACTGATCTTTTTTATGTGTTTTGTTAGACAAAATATCCCCCTTATTTCTTCTATGTAGGCCATGGAAATTCATTTCTTTTACCCTTTCTGCTTGCATCTTATTTTCTAAACCTTCTGATGCATCACTGTCCCTATTTGTTTCTAATTCAGACATACAGTAGAATGTGCCAATCCCCAAACACATGTGTTATTCCAGGTGCTCGAGTTAGTGATTCCTGTAAACAATGAAGTGACTGCCTATATTTCTTTGTTTCCTTCTTTAATCTTTTCACCGTAATTGTCATGTCATCAGACATATAAAATGTGCACTAATTTACCAGACTAATTAAGGCAATCTTCACTTTCTAACCAATGTGAAAATGCAAGGCTCAGCTTCAGTAATACATCCTGTTAGCCTGTAGTTGCTCTAAATATAAGTTTTGTTCTTGGGACAGTTTTAAGTAGTGTAAGGATAATCAGAAAGCTTACAAAAAGCAAAAACTTCATTATCTGAAACCTGTTATAAGAATTATTAGTATTTTGATTGTATGCTGTCTGAAGCTATTAGTCTAGACCCTATTAATTATAACATAAGGTACAAATACTGAAGAAAAAGATAGACCCTGACCTGAAGAACTTATAGGTAAAGTAGAATCATAAACAGGGAGAGAATGAGGGTGACAAAAGTCTTTCATTAGAGTGATCGAGAAAAAATGGTGCGTTTGGGGAGGTGTCAAAGGGGAGGCATTAAGAGATGTTAGAGATACCAGTTGGAGTTAGAAGAATAGTTTAAAGTAGGGAGAAAAAGGCAACCTTGAGTATTTTTTTTCTGAGAAAAGCTTTTATAGTAAGCCTTTGAGTAAAATAAAATTCAGTGGACACTAAGTCTATGCAGTTGAACGAAGGACACTGTCTTTCAAACAGAGTCATCTGACATTATTGTTTGCCAAGCTGTTTTTGAGAAGACCAAGGTTTCAGAGTAGTTGAAAATTTTCCCTTTTTCACTACCATACCAAAATATGAATGTATGTAGAAGATATATGCTTTCAGTTAGCTCAAATATTTTATTTGGATTTTTTTACATGCTGTAGATAACCTGTGTGGATGCTGAGGAATCCAGATTTTAATTCCATGTGGCTTTTATATTGATTTGTGGAAAAAACTTATAATGAATCATTTAGAACCTTGTGGCTTTCAGTGTTTCAGTGTTTCTGATCATACTGTAGAGACATTCAGGTGCAAAGGTATAAATACTGACAACTGATGATTGGAAAGAGCCTAATTGCATTTTTTTGAGTTATAAAATCCACATCCATCAAGAAAACGTATGTAAATACTAAAAGGAAATCTACTTGCTCATAAAACTTTTCATTTTGTCAGTTATTATCACATATTGTCAAAGATGGTCATGCTGTCAATTGTCTTAAAGCTTTGGTAATTGTCAGTAACTTAGTGCTAGAATACTTCAGCTTACTGTATCTGTGGTGAGGGAGGTTGGAGGCACGTCCAGGAGGCTCTCCTTAACATTTGTGTGCTCCTCCTGATTCTCTCTGTCTTCCCTTGCTGGCCTTCCTGGCTTTCTGGACAACCCTAGAGAACTCACGCTTCACCTGGACCTTTTATGCTGTTGTTTTCTTGAAGTGAACAAGGCTGATGAGAAATAATAGGGGAAAAAAAAGACATTTAGTAAATAAAGCATTAATTGTTTCCTGCTGGTGATCAGAGCTTAAGTTAACGGAACATTTTACTCAAGCACTTTTTATGGTTTTATTGTTTATGGACAAATTTGTAAATTTGTGTTTAATTGATTGTGCTTTGAATAAGGTTTGCTTCTTTACCTGCTTATAGCAGATAACAAAGGAAAGGAACATAAAAAATCTGTTATAAATGTTCTTTTACCATTTTGTTGCTCAGTAGACCTTTGGCTGTCTTCCAGATATCCCCTTTGCTCTGGGGACTGAACAAGGAGGTTGCAATTGCTTTCCCCTATCTGCATTCATGCAACCTTGTTTCATGGGTCACAGATCTGTTAATCTGGGTCTGTCAGGTCAAAAGGAACAAACAGTGGGTGTTTGGCATGGGACTTAAGCAGACTACCTGCTTTACACTGAAGAAAAGATGAAGTACTGCATCTTTCATAAAAATCCATGTAGAAAAGAGTGGAAGAAGTACAGATGGCTATTGTAGGTTATTAATGGTATGTGACAACAGCTGGTTGATTTGCCCCCCTGCCTTTTTTTTTTCCGCAACAGAAAATTGGAGTCTCAGCAATATATTGCAGAAAATATCAGCCTTCCTCTTTCTAGAAAAAATAATTTATCCAGTACTACTTACAGTTGCATGTTCTTCAACAGAGGAAAAAGATAGGCAGAGGGAAAGCAGAATAAGACAGTAGTTCATGCTGTGAAAAATGATATGGGAGGAACCTGTGCTGGATGCATAATCACTCAGTAAGGTGAAAGGTCAGGAGAAGGTCTCCAGCAGAGAGGCCATGAGGGGTATGAGGGAGTCCTAAAAGAAGTCCCCCTTGTGTAGAGATAGGTTGCATGGCTTGAGATAATCTGTCAGAAATCCACCATGGATGAAGATAGGCTGAAGTGGGCTTTTGTAAAAGAAAAGAGCAAATGAAGGTCCAGAAAAACACCTTAAATATTATCCCTTTCCTGCAATGGAAGGATGAGGGGGTATTCCTAGCATTTGTCAGCTCCATCAACCAGGTCTGAAGTCTTTGGTTTTGAAAGACAGACGAAAGTCAGAGTTGGATCAGCCAGTCTAGTGCCTGCAAATGCGCAGGGAAAAGAAGGTGGCATGACAGATTATTACTAATTTGAATTCAGTGAATACCATATTTTATGTTCCCAAGCCATTCATTACTTGGACAATGATAATATGTCTTTTTGACTTAAGACTAACTAAATAAAATGTGGAGACTTGGTTCTGTGTTAGGAGGAAAATACAATAAAGCAGAGAATTAACTTGCTTAGTTTGGCCTTATTTCTGATATAGTCACTGCAGTATGTATTAAGTCTTAACAGAATCAAAAAGCATTTTAGAACTGAGGCTATACGAGAATTTTCCTACTAAAAGACTTGCTTGACTGAGCAAGCTAAGATTATTCAGTATGTGGGTTCCTGTCTGTTATATATTGACAGGTATCTTTATTAACAGAACAGGCTAAATGTTTTCTACAAGTCAAAAGTATGAAAACTGCCCAGATTTCTGGTAAATACTGTCAGAAAAGAATTACACACATTGTGTGGTATGGTAGTTAAACATTTCTGTTTACTGGGATCTTATCCAGTAGAATATAATGTGTGGATCCAAATACTCCTGCTATGAGATTACAAGATGTGTAAACTATTTATTCAGTTTCAGTTTTTCCAAATACCCAGTAGAATTGTGGATTTCCTGTATTCTGATTTATTTGAACATAGATAGGACAAAACATCCCAACCATGTGATGCTTTATTCTTCCTTATTTCTATTGCATTAAAGTAGTGGATCAAATTAAAGAATTTATATCTAAACAACTCCGGTGCTGAAATGTAAACCTGGGACTACTTAAATTGTCACTGAGATTCTTCCTGGCTTTTTGGACATCCCTAATTTACACACACTGTGTTGGCTGGAGCTAGCAATCTGCTTCTTAGTGAACTTTTTGGAATCCCAGAAGTATCTGGGCTATTGCACTACTCAAAGAACTGTAGTATATCTTTTGAGTGCTACTGAGACTTAAATAATAATGGTAGTGACATTTGCAGCCCGGGTAGCTTGAACTCATCTTGACGCGTAAGCTGAAACAAGGTCAGAAAGATCTGAAGACACAGTAGGATGTGGCAGATTTTGGTCATAGTATTGTGGGAAACAGTTCCAGTTTAAGCAAAACAAAGCAAAACAAATCCTCTAAAGCTAGTGAAATAATCATTAACTCTTTTGTGATAAAGGATTTCTTCAGTTCAGGGGTATCATCTTCTATTATCCCCTCCTTAGGGTTTCCAGAGGGCAGAAATACACATGGTACTTGCTCTGCCACCTTAAGCTTTGACTGAAGGGGGCAAGGGATATGCTTAAAGCAAAGTCATGGGAGGCCAAGTTTTTAAATAAAAACTGCATGGCAACACAATGCCACTCTTCAGGAGTATGTATCCTGTATAACACAATCCCTGTCCCTGAAATATTCAAGGTGACCTCCCACTTGTGTTGAAAAAAAGTCTTTGGGAGGGACCACCCGGCTAGGAACTGGAGCTGTAAGTGTTGCCTTGTAGGTCTAGTAGAGTTCAGGAATGTCTCTGTTTAGATTGCTTTGTATTTTTTGTTTTAATTGTTCTCTCAGCTCTGAATTAAAAAAACAAAACAAAAAAAAAAAAGAACAATAATAGAGCTGTGTGAGATTGAAATACATGAATCCATAACAATTTCCCTTGGCTTTCAGGAAAGCTAAAGAGTAAATATCAAACCACTCAGAATTAGTGATCTCTAAGTCTTCTGTTTCTTCTGACCCTTTTTAATTCTAGTCTTACATTTAAGATGCCACATTGCTACAAAGCAGCATTTAAAGTGATCCGAGACCTATTGTGGTGGGTTTGGGTCATCAGCTAGAGATACTTTTAGGCCAGCAATTGTTCACTCTCCCTTTCTGCCCCTCCTGATTTGCTTTCATTTTTGCAAATATTTCTGTGTCTTCTGTACAGTAGATTTGCTCAAGGTTTATAGCTAGTTATCTTCTCACTTGTTCCCATTATTTCAAACTGAAATAAAAATTAAGAACAGGACACTAAACAAAAATAAACCCATTCTGTTGTGAAAGCAACCCAGGAAAAGTTGTTTCACTGGCTCAGGTTATAATAGAAACTAATATTTTAATCTTAGTAATGTTAGACCGTCTATAGTGCTTTATAGTAGTTTTTGTGTGGATAAAATAAAAAAAAAAGTGGATAACTGAAGTCCAAACATTTCCTGCAGTCATGCTGATGACAGACTTCCTGTTAGGTTTTATGGCATTTTTGGGACAAATACACTAGCAGCAAACATGCCTGCTGAAATCTAAGCTCTCTTCTGAAAATGTGTTAGTACTGGCATCTCTTCAATTTAAATACTATGCATTCTGCTGTATTTTCTGCATTTAAAGAAAGTCAGATTCTCTTCTTCCCTGCCTTCAACGCAGTCAGAATCTCTTTAATTTTTTCCAATAATTTTGCAGTACTTCAGTACTCATTTTAAAAATAGATGGATATTATTTTTTTTTCTCATAAAGAACAACATTGTGGGGTAAAAAAAACCCACTGGATGTGATTTCAAAAATGTCAAAATATGTCAAACGCAGAAACCACTCAAGGGTTTCATTAACTGAAGCTTTGGTGATAAGTGTCATCTTGTCAGAGACCCACCCATCTCTCCCAATACATTACCAAATGTACTAATTTCCTTGCTGAGCTTGATGTTTATTGTATAGCTGAAATTGAAAATGGTCGGTAATGGAGTGAGCTTCAATCCAAGACCAATTCTGAATCTAAATTACTTGCTTCATTCAATAGCATTGACAGAGGAGAGCTTTGTGCACCTTGTACCTAATCAACCCTTACTGTGACCCTAAATTCAGCAGTCTTCAGAGATTAATAATAAAATCCTCAGTTCAAACAAGTATTTGCCCTGAACAAGTTGCCCATTTCTTATGCTGAAAATGAAAGAATGTGACAATTATTTTAAGCTTTGCATGTTGTGGGCCCTCACTAACTTTCAATCTTTGACCTAAGGAGGCAGTTTTCATGAATAGAAATCCCATGAAAACACACCAACTCTTTTTTTTTTTTTTTTTTTTTTTTTTTTTTTTTTTTTTTTTGGAATGGTTTTAGTTTTGTTCTAGTTTAAAATAGAAATTAAATGATAACATATATTTGCATGTGTGAAATAAATGTCAGAGGGTATTTTTGTCCAAAACAAAGTCTACTTCTGTAGAAGCACAAGTAATTGATTAATTAATTAAGAAAAGGTTAAGTAGTATAATTTAATTTCTTTGATAGATTATAAACCCTTTCAAGCTAGTCAAGCTAGTGATTTACCCAGTCTCAGAAGTTTTCACCTGGTTATAGAAGTGTGGTAGCGATTGTATCTTGGACTTCACTTTATCTGTCCTGCAGATGATACAGGTCATTGTACAGAGTACCTGCCTGCTAATTTGGAATCTTAATCTAAATATTTTGAGACAAAGAAGGAAAGTTGGCTCTACTGAAGTCAACAGGAAAAAGTCCTTACTGGAAAAGGAAAACGATGATCCAAACTGATGGGGCAGAATGAATTTCCTTTTGTTTAGCCATATCCAATTCTAGTGCAGGAGACCATGACATGGTCTTTGGTACTTGGAGAAAGCAGCTGCAGGCAGCTTATGAAGCAGAGTTTTCTGGTTGCTTTGGTTGAAATCCAAGAGTATGCTGAAAGGGATAGGTAGATGATGTTGCAGTACAGTTAAGCACACTGGTCTACTTCAGCAGAGGGCAGTATAGAGGTATGTGATGGTCATCAGTATTTATCTAATAATTCGGTGGGGGTAAAAAGTGAAATTTGAGAGATTGCCTGCTCCTTATGTAACTATTTGCTTACATCAGCTGGTGGAATTGTCAGTGAAGCTGTGTAGAAGAACATTGTTCAGCTTATATTTTGCAGAGCCCTTCACTTTCCCCAACATGTTGTTTTCCGCCCCATGTTTTGTTGGTGGCCCTTGGCCACAATGTTCTTCCTGCAGCCCATCTCTCTTGGAGTGGTTGGTTGGAGTGGAGCAGCTGAGCTATGACACACAGTCCCAATTGCTTTGAAGATCAGAAAGCGCTGGTTTTAGTGAGATCACACATCATGAACCCAATGAACCATATTAAATGGATTTTTGCTGTAAAACCAAAGCAGTAGTAATACAGCTAAAGTTTGTTAGCATGGTTGGGATGTGTTAACATTCTTTATACTAGAATTAGTCATGGGGGATTCTGTAAATGTTTTGGATAAGCAACAGTAAGCATACACAGAATTTCCTCTGTGTCTTGGATCATCCCTTATCACGAATCTTATCAAGACCTTTGAAAGAGTCACAGGCTTCTGTTCATTAACTTTCACATCAGGATGTATTGTGGGGAAGGCTTGGTTATGCTGGGTCAAAGACACCACTGACTCATTATCTAAAAACTAAATGACTCATTCACATTACTGATTGGTGCCCCCACCCTTGTAATTTGTATTCTCAGTTTAATTTACATGAAACCTATCCATTATAGTTATACCACTGTTAGGTCTAGCATCAACACAGGGAAGTTCAGTAACCCTAAACTTTTTGTCACTATCAAACGGTGCAGCCCCCAGACACACTACCTCTGCAGCAAGTTGCTTACATCCATGCAAAGTGGCTGCAGAATACTAATGCAAGTTAGTATTAATGCAGAAATCTGAATCAGAATTGCTACTTGGCTTACAATAAATACTTACCACTATGTATCTCTTAGATTTTGCAAGGATTTGAATGCATAAATAGAATAAAATGGAAAAAATGGCAAAATTCACTAAATGCTGGGAATCTCAGATTATGGGAAAATTTTTAAGATCATCTTGCATATCCATTTCAGTAATGACAAGAGGTTGTTTGACTGCACATAACAGTGAGCATAGAAAGAAATATGCCTGCTTATCATTGATTCATCTCATCTGTAAAATGTGAACTTGTTTCCTGGGCAAAATTAAACAATTCAGTATTTATAAAACACTTTTGGTGAAAATAAACAGTAGCTATAAAATTCTGAATAGCTGTGTTTGTTAATAATCATGTATGACAGTCTTGTCTCTTGTACTGCTCTTCGTTATCTCAGAACTTTAATCTCAATGCTATGCCTATAATCCATTGAAGTAATTTCTGATAAAACCAATCACATTAATTGCACTGAAAATAATAAATGGTCTCATACTCTTTCTTAGGCACTTCCTCTGTACCGGAGCACTAGTAATCTAGTGTAAATTCTGAGAAAGGATCAACACTTGCATCATTTCTGTTCAGAATTATGTGCATAACCAATGTGGTTATTGGTTCAAGGCACTAGACTGCACTTACCCTGGATGATTACTGGTTAAAAAAAGGGGTTGTGTATTTATTCTTCTGCCCTAAAACCAGATTCTAATAGAAAACCATGTTATTTCTATATTTCAAGGGCTGTTTGTTGAATATTTGAATATTTAGTGAATTGGTGTGATTTTTTTCCTCTTTTTTTTTTTTTTTTTTTTTAAATGAAGCTCCAGAGCACTTTGTACTCATCTACCTTATCTCATCATGCACTGGAATCCCCTGACCCCTCAGCTTTTTTCTCAGGATTATTGTTGCCTTTTTCATTTCCTGCATTCCAATTGCTCTTTTGAGTAATAGTTATTTGGGTAATCCATACCTTCCTCAAATTGTTTCTATACACCTGTTGTTTCTGACTAAACCTATAAGCTGGTGTAGATCACTGACACAGCTGAACTCATCTTGTGATAAACCTCCCACCTACCGTATCTATATTCTTCTAATCAGATGTTACTTCTTTCATTAACATCTTAATACTTTGCTGACCATAACTCAAATATCATGTGATTATTACTTGCTTGCTTAGTAATAAACATCTAGATTTTATATTCACTTCATATTGTTATATGAAGTGACAAACACTTCAAGTACTTTGTTGGCCTGGGGTTAGTAGAAGGGAAGTTGGGTGTGGGCTTTTTTCTCTTATCTAAGCCAGATATGATTTGAGGGTTAATTCAGCATTTACAGAGTGCTTTGAGAATATTTGAGTGCATTTAATCTATGTATGCTTGCGTATGTGTATTTGGACACGGATGTCTTTCAGTGCTGAAAGCTGTTGGGATTTTTTGTCTTAGCTGTAGCTGTAGAATAAGCTCATAACTCCAAAGTCCTGTGGGAAATATGGACATAAATGCATATCCCATTTTCCGATATTATTTGATTGAACCTGAGGTTCATTTTCTTGTGAACAGATCCTTCGTGCTTATTCCTCACCTTTTCATCTTTCGCTCATGGGACAATATCTTTGCAGGTGTTCCCTGAAGATGTAAACTTTTCTCTATATTTCAGTTTCTTTTAGAGAAAGCCATTAGTCATTGGAATGACCTTTGAGCTAGGTGCCAAATATTATTAACAACATTACTGCATCCTTTTTGTATTCTGGATTTTCCCAGCTGTTTGATTTCAATCACTAATGAAATTTGTAGGAAAAGATGTTCCTCCTCTTAGCTCACTTAGACATCTTATGGAAAGAGGATCTTTGATGACTACTGTAAATATCCATGTGAAGTCTGACCCACGCAGAATACATTTTAAGTATTCCTCTCACAGGTGAAGAGCTTCACAGCTAGGTGTTGACAGGACTGCCTAAAATGCTCTGCAGTAAAGGAAAAATAGCTTAAAGGTCTTTTGGGAGAAGTTTTTAGAATTGATAATTCTTATACCAATTTCACTGGTGACTGTTGATTTCCAACCGTATGTTAGCAGACAGCCTAAGGACTGATGAAGCCTGAGTGGAAGAGTTTGAATCATCTTCTCTTTCAAGTATCAGGATTAATAAAGAACTGATCAGTGGTGTGGGCACTAGCCAAAACTTGCAGTCTTTCTGCTCTGAGGCTCATCTGGCTTTAGGATTTTTGTTACATGTATTCCTTGTCTTTGGACCAGTTTGCAAAAAATGTGGCTTGATTTCATTGATTCGCACCCCTATGTACTTATGAATCCTCTTATGGCAGCATGTTGCCAAGGTACTGAAGTTTATCAAGCCTTAGCTGAAATATGGCCAAGGAATTGTCAGATCCTGCCTCTACTTGTGAGTTACTGTGGAGCCTGCTTGCTGGTTTAGATCTGCTTTTTCACCAGTTGGATTGATTCCTTACATGAATCTTAACCAGCTGCATTCATGTCTTCAGTGCTGGATGTTCTCCAGCAATAGTCCATGTGTGCTTACTTCTGGTTAGACAAGTCCTACTCAATAGTAAGAATCAGGCATTATGCAGTTGAATGTACTGACTGCTATTCTCCTTGAAGATTTTTTTCCCCAATTATTGTGGATTGCTTCTATACTTGAGGAATTGAATGTTTTTTTATTTTACATTTTTTAACATGTATTTGGAATTAATTTCTACCTCTTTCAGTCTATGATAAAAAGGTACTGCTTCTTTTCTACCCTGCTTCACTGAGAGTTTTGTTGAGCATGGATGTTATCTTTGTCCCAGCTGTTCTTCAGTAGGATCTCTGGCTTTTTGAGGTTTGTCATTTTGCCAAGAAGATGGATCAGACCCTTAAGGATAACTCATCTTACGCACCTCTTTTCCTAATAGAACCAGTCTTACCCCAGGCGGACTGAGAGTTCTGTGTAAAGACACTTGTAGCCTGAATTTGCAACATATGTTACAACTTATGTTAGTGTTACCCATTTTCTTGTGCTCTGAACTAAAATTTCTGCTGAGTTCAACATTGTATATTGTAAGTAGTTTATTAAAATCTTCATTAAAGTGTTCTATATATCATTTTACAGGCTATAAGAGGTGGCAATAATAGAACTAATTTTCGTGCTGTCTAATCGGTTCGCAAACCATCACCAGCAATTTTACTATCCAATACTTGATTATGGCATCAATTATTCATCTGAGCTGAAGATCCAGTTGCATAATAGATGTCTTAGTCAATTTTCCAGTATAAAGCTCATGATAAGAATAGCTATCTGTTAGCACATGATAGGAAACACAGGCACTGAGGTAGATTTATCAAACTCGCAACAAAGAGACTGAAAAACTTGCAAGACTTACTAATGTTTCTTTTCCCCACATGCTATGGGATTATGGAAAGCAAAAGATATCTTTGGGTCAATAGCGACTAGATTTTGGAATTATCTGTCCCTACTCCTTAACATCTTCAAAGTGAACTGGTTTTAATTCTTGTAACTTTTATGTCTGTTTCAGCTTTTACCTATTATGTTTTATCACACATCTAATACACCAAAAAGTGAAATAGAAAAGAATGAATGCAGAACATATATATCTTTTTAAAGTTCTGAATTTGAATATATGGTCTGTGTGCTCCTTGTTAACTGCAACAAGCAGTTAATCACCCTGAGAGTTTATGACTGTCAATAAAACTAAGTGGTTAGCAGCTTAGCAGTTTGAGGAAATTGTTCATTTCCAACCTTAAATCTCCCTGCCAATGTACTAGTGCAGTACATTGTACTAGTGTAGCGTAGTACAATGTGCTAGGGGCAGGATAGAGGAAGAGATAAGAAGCTATCAAAAACAAAGCAGAACTTCAGCTACTCTTACAAACTACAGAGAGATGCTGGGGAGGTTAAAAGTCAAGAAAGACCTGCAGAAATTGTTTATAGTCTTTAGCTGCATGTCACTCTTGCTAGAGGTAATATTATTTACTGTTTGAGGCAGAAAGACACAAAGATGGATTTAAACCTGTGCCTTGGAGTTTTTTGCTGCTTTTCTCTCTGTTGGACCCCCAGTATTGATTGAACACATTTATTTCTGAGGCTTAAAATGGAAATTTCCTGAATAAATAGAAACAGTGGTAACTATATTTTGTGGCATTTATGGATATTTACAGCTGTTTGGTTAATAGTAGTGTTTACACATACTGTCAGATACTTATTAAATAGCCTGAATACTTTAACAAAAGATCGCAAAATAAAAAGTAACTTGGAATATGTTCTTTTGAGAGCATGTGTATGCAGTTTTGTGACAATGCTTCAGTAGGGAATAATTCAGAGTAATGAATGTAAGAGTCTGACTTGTAAATTTCTGTTAATGTTGTTAATCTATCACTGAAAATAACAAAATCTATCACTGAAAATAACAAAATATTTGGGGGGTGTTGGATTTCTTTGCTCTTTGTGCCCTCAGTATGCTGAAGTGTTAAATCCTCAGCAGATATGAATTGACATCAGTCTACTAACATTAATATGAAAATTATGACTTATGGAGGATCAGCATTTAGATTTCATTTAAGCATTTTTACGATTTTAGATATTTACATTTTAGATATAATCATGCAGCAGATACAAAACTAAAGGCACTGTTTAGTCGAAGGTACATATCTTCATAGCCTTGTGTGTAATTCCTCAGACGAGTATTTTCGTAGTTTCTTATTCTGCTTTGCCTTGCATTTAGCTGATGATATCAAAGAATGACAGAGCAGTCTTAAATCTATTGGTAGATACTCTGGCCAAGCAGATCTATCCAAGCAGTTTGCCATGTGCTCATCACTGTCCCTTCCAGAGAGCAGTACAGAAATAAGAAAATATATTTGCATGTATGCATATCATGTATTCACTTCAGTCACCTTGATCTGGTACAAAACCATTCTAAGTTACACTCATGGATTTGTAGAAATCATCAGGAAGAACACAAAAACTTGCAGATAAATATGGGAATATTGGAAATTATGAACTGAATTTATCTCTAACAAAGAATTGGAACTTAATAGAAAGGTGAATGCATTGAATTCTTCAGAGTGGAATCCGTCACTTTGAACCATAAGGATAACCAAAGACTGAGAAACAAGATACATGGATTAGAAAATGCATCCTGGAATAAGCAGCAGGGGAGAGCTGGAGTCCATGACAACAGGTACTTCATTGATTTATCTTATCTTTTGGCAGTAAAATTTGCCTGGTGTCCCCCATGTTCTCTCTGTAACATGACTACAAAAATAATCTCAGTATACCAGCATTGTGCCTGGAATCAGTATTTAGACATGACAAAAAATGAATTGATATCTTGAAATGAAAATAATTTCTCTTACATTTCATCACACAATGTGGAAGCTATGTTAAAATTTTGTACCAATCCACATTAAATCCTACAAATGCTGCTTGGATTCAATGCCAGTGATTATCATAACAGCCTCTTCTATAGGCACAGTAGGCACAGGTTGTCTACCTGAAGAGTGGGGAGACATGGACATATGGGGGCTGGGAGGGGAGGAAAATGCAAAGGCTGCTGTTAGAGGAAGCTGTCAAAGACCTGGAATAAAGATGATATCGGGGACACAGGTGTGGTGTTGCAGCTTTGATACAGGTTGTCTTCCTGTTCTACTGGTGCAGTGGGATCAACAGCATTTCTGAATCTGTTCCAGAACCTTTTCTGGTTCTTCCAGTGGGACAATCTCTGAGAACATTTCAGAGACTTTATCACATTTTATCTCCTCTTTAGTTTTACTATAGTATTGTCAAAGGAGGTGTCAGTCCATACTCACATGTTACACTGTAAAATCTGCATGTAAAAAGTGTTGATTGTCATTAGATATTCATTACCAATTGTCAGAGAGAAAGTGCTGCAAATCAAACAGCATGAGGGAGGTGAATCAGATGCTTTATATGCAGGGGATATCCAGGAGTTCTATTGACAGGAATTAATCTTTATTCCAGCAGACATTATTAGAGGAAACCTAAAATACTCACAAGAGAGAAAATTGGCTTCTGGTGTTTCATGGCCTTATTTAGTCTTAACTGAGAAACTGTTTGAAAATTTAATACTCTTGTCTTATTAGGCCCTCTCCTTTAAGCAGAGATGAGATCCAAACCTCCTGCCACTAGGGATGTCGGTGGGGAATAAGGTCCATTCCCTGAATTTGGTTTTAAATGTGCTTCTGTGGAAAGGGCCAGCAGAGTAGGATCTACTGAGCTTCAGAAGGATGAGTGAGGATTGGCTGATCAGAGGTATGCTGATTATGGTCTCCCAACCTGTCTGTTCATTGCTGGCTTGGCAGAAATATCAGATTCTAATCCAGCCCTCTAACTTAATTTATCTGATAGAATCAACCAGAAATGTAACATGTCAGGATAAATTCTGGCAACCTATGTTTGATGAATCTACAAAACCTATAAATGTTAAATATTTGTACAAGTTTCAACTGTAATTGTCATTTTACAACTGACTTTCACATAAATCAGTTTTCTGGCTGCCGTTTCCAGACTTCATTCACATTAAACAAAACAAATTTTCATGGGACAAGTACTGCAAAATCTTACCTAACTACTTAAATAAGATCAGAATTTTGTAAATCAGACAGTTTTCTTGTGTTTTGCAAATCATAATTAGATCACAGTGAAGTTTGTTGGAACATATATAGAGAAGCATAGACTAATATTTTTCTTCTGTTTCAGGACCAAGTCACATTCTGCAGGGCAAATGTTACTCACATGATGTGATCTATACTCATTCGTATTATAGAATTTTCTCAGTTTTGAACTCTGCTCTTGCATTCACAAAACACTAGCACATAGTACACCATTCAGCTGCACCATCTGGCAAAGCAGTGCCCTGCTTGCTGATTAAATAGCATTACATTGTCAGCTTGCTTAGGTGAGAAACTATCATGGAATGCTTTTACACTGGTTCATAAGTAGTACTGCTTAGAAGCCATTTAAAGAAGGAAAATGAAAATTACTTACATATAACTACTTCTTTTTCTTCAAAATGGATTCTACATGTTCACACATCCTATCAATCTTCCATTCTTCAAAATCTTAATTTCATTCTTGTAGTTGAGTAGGCAGCACGATTTAAGTTGATGAGTGTCATATCCCCTATACATTCTTGTGTTCAAAACACCCAGGGGTGAGGAGGAGAAGGGCAGAAATCCAAGGCACTGCAGCACATGCTGCTATGGGAGGAAGCCAATGTTTGAGAATCAACTGGCAGGGATTCCATGAATGCTGTTGTGAAGAGTGATTAATCTTTATTTTATTCTGAAAAAATGGGGCTTGTTAAGTTCTAAAATATGTTTTATGTAAACCTTTTCTATTTTGTAGACCCTACTTTGATTTAACAGATGTTGCTCTAATGAACTTCTGGACAGTTAGGGACTCCAAAGTTCTGTAAAACTGTGTGGAACCACGTGTTTGTTCAAAAAATTGTTCAGTATGTTTTGAATTAATTTATATCAGAGGTTGATAGGCAATTGCTTCATTTTTAGAAGTAGTATTTCATAGTTTTGCAAAGTTGCACATCAACAAAATGACCATATAAAGAATGTATTAAAATACACAATGTATTTACCATGAACATGACAACCTTATTGTTATTGGAGCTACTGATTAATTCTCACATCAAGGAAATATTTATATACAGCTGCTTGGTAATTTTGCTCAGCTATTGTTACTCATTACATCAACCTCCGTGCTGAAAAACACAACAAGAATTTGGGGTGAGAGGGATGAAGAATACAGGTTAAGAACTGGTAAAAACTGCACAGCAAGTTATGTGCTTGGGACACATTATGATGTGGGACCTACATAATTTTTGTATCCTAATTTAGACTGTTATCTACAATGAATTGGAATGTCACATTACCTCAAAAAGGCGTATAGTGAAAACAGAAAATCTGAGTCATAGTATAAGTCCATAAAATAAAAACCGCCTTAAGGCACATTGTGGTGCCCCTTCAGTCTTACAACCGCTGCATGCTTGTCCACTGTCTTAAAACATCTTTAACTTACACTTATGGCATAGTTCAGAAGGGGTCCAATCTATCCCAGGGGATGTGTGCTGGGGGAGATGTTGTGGACATGCTCCTTTTTATCAACTCACTTTACACTGCTAACAGGCAAGAGAGAGAATATATGGTATTAATTAATTCCATCAGCTTTATGTTCCAGGGGATTATACTTATACTAACCTGATGGCTCTGGGAACAGATGTGTCTTGGTATAGAACTACCACATCAGGTATCACATCAGGTGTGCTTCACATAGTGGTTAGGTTCAAAAAGAATCTATCCTAGTAATACAATATGTTCTAATGCTCATAGCCACCCAAAATACAGTGTGATGTATTCTAAATGTTTTTTGCGAACACGTATCACTGGCTTTAAACTCTTTGCTTTTAGTTTAATGTACAGTCCTAAAATCAAGAAATTAAAATCTTAAGAGCTAAATCTCTTATTTTTGAGGGCAATTTTTTGAGTAACTGCTTAAGCTCTAACTTGTAAACTTGTAAAACTCTTAATGCTGGATCCTTAGCACATGCAAACTACTATAGATCCCCTGACTTCAGTGATTCTAAGCTAATGTGTCTCAGCTATTACTATTCAAGTGAGTTAACTATGTTTTCCCATGTTCAAAATCTATAACATCTCTTTAAAAAAACCCAGCATTCTGGTTAACTGATCCAAACTACACTAAATCTCACTGTGCAGATGGGAAAGTTCCCTATTTATTTCTATATATTGTTTCAATAATATTACCACAACTGGGAGGAAAGAAAAAAAAAAAAAGAAAGCAAAAATATAACAATCATGTAGTATGTAGTATGCATACAGAATATGCATATTTTTAAGTACTGCTTTTCTAAACATTGCTGGTTGAGAATTAATGTTTCTTAGTGCTAGTCCACACTGTTTCAGTTCTAATAACAAACTGAATGAGATTTTTATGAAAAAATGAGGAAGGTTTCCCCAGTTCACATCTTGGAGGTTACAGTATGTTTAAACAGATGTATTTTCTTTTAGTCTAACCTTGTCTGAAAGATATAGGAAAACTAATTTGCCTTATTTACATATGGCACAATCTATCCAGTATTCAAGGGTTTGTCAGAAACAGGAACATTGTGCATTTCCATGGTAACAGATGGCATGCTGACAGTATCTGGCTCGTTGCAGCTTCGTCTAGGCAGACCAGCAATTAATCAGCCATCTACATGCACAAAATTCTTTGTGAGTGAATGGCACTGCTCCTCTGTAGTGCTGCCTGTGCTTTTACAATTTTTGTATTCCTGCAGGGCGAAGTACTTTTTGTCTCTTATGCTCATTTTGTGTCTCTTCCAAAAAAAAAAAACAAACCAAAAAAGAATATGAAAATGGTAACAAGTCTGCACACAATTTAGAAAAGACATTACTGCTTCAGCATATAAGATGTGTGGGAATCTTGGTTTTATTTCCGTTGCTTTCCTCGCTGCTTTTCATATGCCTTCTATGACATGTGTTTCCTTCAACCTATTTGACATAGGGAGGTTTTTGCAAACAGATAATTCTCCAAAGGTGTGCAGAAAAGGAGACTGTCACCTGCATGGCTGGTCCAGGGCTTTTATACCAACAGGAGTACTGTGGTTAAACCAAGCCCTGAGCAACATGCTAAAAGCCTCTCATTGCCTGTTTAAATGGCATCTTACGTCTCACTGTGTTTCCCTGCTGACAGCTTTATTGCACTATTGGGATTGGGGAATTGACCATGTTCTTGCATCAAGTGACCAATCTTCATAATTAAAGCAAGATTTAATTTATCAGACATCTTTGTCTGCCCCTGTTTGAATGTGCTGTGGTAGAAAATAAGCTTCTTAGGATGTTTTCTCCTTCCTCATGTATCTGCCTAAGCTAGAGTTAGATTAGAGCTTTGCTTCTGGTATTCATAGATGTAGTTACTATTAACAGCACTTCATATCCAGCTGCATAACAAGATCCTTCTCCCTTCATCTTCTGGAGGGATCATTTTCCCTTTCAGGTCAGTTATTTTCACAACTGCTGCTTTACCAAGTTCTAAGTGGAATATCAGCATTTCTCTTTGATTTCAAAGTCATGGGACATGAGACTTCAGCGGATTGTATTGATGAGCCTGGAATCTGGTGGCCTATGAAGTGTCAAGGTCAAAATATCTGCAGTACAACTGGATCTGTACATTTTGGGGGGTAGGGGGTGTTCTTTGGTTGGTTTCATTCTAAATGTTTTACACTTGAAACGTGTAGCTATGATTTCTAACTTGGAGACTGCATTAGGCAAGTGTGCTGGTTTCAGCAGGGGTAGGGTTAATTTTTTGGATTTATGCTGGGAACAGTGTTAATAATTCGGGTATGTTTCAGTTATTGCTGAGCAGTGTTCACACAGAGCCAAGGCCTTTTCTGCTTCTCACCCACCACACCAGCGCATAGGTTGGAGGTACACAAAAAACTAGGAGGTGACACAGTTGGCAGAGCTGACCCCAACTGACCCAAGGGACATTCCATACCATATGACCTCATGCTCAGCAATAAGAACTAGGGGGAAGGTTGGCAGGGAGCCACTGCTCGGGGACTGCCTGGACATTGGTTGGTTGTTGGTGAGCAATTGTTTTCATTTGCACCAAATGCCTTTTCTGATTTGTTTGGGTTTTTTTCTCTCTCTTTGTTTCCCCACCCCCCTTTTCCTTCATTATTATTATTTTTCTTTATATTTTTTAATTATTTAACTTTTTGTCTTAACCAACAAGTTTTCTTGCTTTCACCCTTCTGATTGACTCCCCCATCCTACTGGTAAGGGGGAACAAGTGAGCAGTTGTGTCTTGCTTAGTTGCTGGCTGGATTTAAACTGCAACAGAGAGAGAACACAAACTCATTATACCCTAAATACTTACCTAGTGATGAAACTAGTCTAAAGCCTAGTGAGAAAGAAATATGTTATATACAGCCCAGAAATTGGCTTATTTAGGGGGTATTTTGGCAAGATTTTATGTAGTACATTTTAACATATCACATATCTGTGTGTATCATTGTAAAGATTGTAGTGGTAGTTTGGTACTTTGTTTCCGCAAATCCATCTGAAGAAAATCTAAGTTATTTTATGGGCTGCCCTCAGTAAAGCACTGCAAACATCCATCTCATACTGAAATTCACAGACATGAAGAATGTAATCACTATCACAGGATTTGACCCTTTATGAGAAACAAAAGATAAACAGGTGATTTTAATTTTTAAACTATATTTGGTGAAAAAGTCCTGATTGTGCAAGTTATTAAGTATATGCGTAACTTAAACCATGGAAATAGCCTTACTGAATTCAGCAGGGCTACTTTCTCACTTATTAAAACCAGGCATATGCTGAAGTGCATTGATGTGTTGAGGTCATAATACTCTGAAAAGCATAAATAGTCCCATTCTTTCTTAGTATGCCCATGTGTGGCCAAGCTGAGTGGTGATCGAGTTGTACATGCTTTGGTCCCTATCCAGCCTTGTCAGAGACTGGTCAGGACTTGATTAGTTCAGCAGTAGCTCTCAGAAGACAGGTCATTGTATTTTTGTGGAGAATAGGTACTTTGTATTAGGATAGATATATACAAGTATAAATAGAGAGAATGCTTGTGTGTGTGTCTATATATATATGCATGTATATGCCCTTTAACTTTCTGGTTCATTTTGGTCTAGCAAACAGTGTAGTTGCGCAGCCCATTTTTAAAGAATTCAGTGTAACACAGAAGTCTAGCAGCAAATGGGCCTTCCACTGAAGTCTTATGCTTTCCTTACTTTGTTACCCCCATTGAAGTAGTTGACTAGAAAAGGGATATTACAGCTATGCTTTAAGCTACACCATGCTTACAATTAATGTACAATAGTAGTAGTGCCAACACTGTAAAAATGTAGATGTTTAAGATTTCTTTGTAGAAGTTTAAGAGCTATGTCATCACTCTCCAATAATTTTAAGATTTTGACAGAATATGTACATGTTTCATCAGCAATAGATTCAGTGATCATTTTGAAGACAATTTAAGCCAGAGTGGCCTGATCCACTTTGCCAGTCAGTGTATATTACCCATGTGTTATCCCGAGGCATCATACACTTGAATGACTTGAATGCTTATTGTAGTTTCTGTAATTTAAACCGCTACTTTAGTAAATAGTGCTACTTGGCTTGTAAGCTTTTAGCTTTGGAAACAAACTATACATAGGGCTTGAGGGTTTTTCTGGGTGGGTATTTTTTTGGGGGGAGGGGTATTTTTTGTTTGATTGTTTTAACGTTACTGTATTTAAGTACATATTTTCAGTTAGACAAGTTTTTAGCCACCATTTTTTAGCCACCATTTTAGCAATTTAATGAAACTGCTTAGGAAACTTTAGGTCTCTTTTAGGCTCATTCATTTTTTCTTCTTAGTTTTCAGAATTTTTCTTCCTTTCCCTCTTGCTGCGCTTTTTTGCTGAAATTGGTCTGACAGGAAAGGCATTTCATACTAATAAATCTAGAAATAGTGAGGGTTTTAAATTTTTTTTTTACTCATCTGTATAGTTAGCTACATTAGAAAGAATAATTAAGAATTTAAGCAGAACAGAACTGTAAGGAATTTGGTGGATCATGAAGTCCATTCTCTTGGAATTACAGGTGACTATACTACATAGTTGCCACAACTGATCTTTTAATCAAAACAAAGCTGATTTCTCCCGTGAAGACCTTGAGTAAGGCAGGTATGTCAGAAAATTAAAATTTAACAGGGGTAATTTTAGGATGAACTCCTGGTGTGATAAGAGGTTTTTTGTGTGGAAGAAGATAGCCACATCATATGCAGCACCTCACAAGAGCTATATGGAATCAACACGTGTAGGTAACATCTAATATGTGGATAAGGATTCTTTAAATACATTTGATCCCTGTATTATTAATATGGAGTATATATATTTAAAGAGGAAAATAATAATCAATGTTTTACTAAAGCAGTAAAATTTAGGTGTCAATACTGAAAAAATAATCTCATCAAAAACTTGGAATAATTCATATTTAAAAGAAGATACTTAGACCAAATGACATTAACTCACCACAAGATATCTTTAAGGATAAATTTTGATGGCATCTTTAGGGTACATTTTTACATTTAAAATTTCCAAACCTCCTGCTCCTCCTACTTTAGACTTCATTTATCCCAGTAGGAAAACAGGGTTTCCTTGGCAGTCAGCTTGGCTAGCGGAAGATGTGGGGGTTGATTTTGCTGTATGTGGCCAATTATGTTGACCTTTGTGATGGCAAGCCTGGAATCTTGAGTTTTCCTCCTATTTAGGACTCCTTCATAGCAGTATAATACATTGCTGCCATGTCAGTTAGTGGTCTAATATTTTTACAACCCAGCAATGCACATTTGGAGATTGTGATTAGCATCCTTAATTCATAGGGGGGAAAAAAAAAAATTGAAAAGCCTTGTTAGAACTAGAAAGCTGAAGTCTAAAATAGCCCCCCTGCTGTTCTAAAGAGTATTATTTTAGTGCCCTGGGGACATGCAAAGTTGTAACCTACTGATGTCAGGATTAGATTTTATAGGGCTTTTTTAATGTAAGTGTTTTTGATAACTTGACAAAGCATTTTCTGTTGTTCATTTCTGTTCAATGTTCCTTAAAAACAGCATTCCAAGATCCACAGAGATAGTAGCTTATAAAGCAGATGGTGTCCTGTTTTTGTTTCACCATATTATTTATTTCATAGATTAAAATTGTCAACTAATCACAAAAATATTTTCCTAGAGATATTATTTTAAAATTAATTTTACTCATCTTATATTTCTGTGGTTACTGAATGTAGTGGATTTTATTTTCTTATTGTATGACTAACTTTTCATAGTGACAATAACAATAATAACACAAACATACAAAAATTTGTTTTCTATAATGAGAGTGCTTATCCTACTCATTTTATCGCGCCTGACTGACAGTAAGGAGGCAGAGATGTTTGTTTTGTGTTCAGTAATGCTTAGACTCATAACTGCTGTTGCAATAAAAATCCGTCATCATTCTGAGATGAATCAATATTCAGGTAAGATCTTTAAAAAAACTGTATAGTTTTCCGCTGTAGAATTTAGAGTTTGGAACTGAATTAGATGGCACTATCTTCCATAGAGTTAGTAGGGAACCATCTCCCAGCCACAGACTATGTGATGGTGAGCTACCTGCATCACCCCGCTTCAGTCAGAAATTTAAGCTGAACTTATTTTCCCTATTTGCAATTGTTAAAGTCTCTGTAACTAACCACATTTTATCTAAAATACTCCTCCTCTCCTCACCTTTAAATGTCTTGTAATAATCTTATTTTCTGAAAAAGAAGTTTAGATTAATTTTTTTTTTCTAAAGGAGAGGGTAGGATACAGGGCATTAGGGGCAAAAGGGTGCATGGTCACATATAGGTGACTGCTGCCAGGAAGATTTAGATTTTAAGACAATACTTGTCTGTATGGACTCTTATTCTACTGGTTAGGGTTTTTTTTTTCCCCTCAATTATTAGAGATGGCTGTTTTCTAACCGTAAGCATACTCCGTCCTTCAAATTACAGTTTGGAAAATGTTTGAGAGCTAATTTCAACTTTTTCAGTAAAGGTGATAGTGTTTATGGTAGTTAATTTATTTATTAAATGTCAAATTTTTATATCACCTTTAATTGCAAGCAGCCTATGAGTTTCTTAAATCTATTGAAAAAAATCTGTGAATAATTTCTGCAAGTAATTTTAAGTTTGCTGTGCTTGCATGCTGCATTGTACTCACTGCATAATTGCGTTTTGCTATTTTGATATTTTCTTTGCTCTCTGCCTTCTTTTTTTGTTGTTGTTGGTTTTGGTTTTTCATGCTCTTAGACACTGATGTGGGGAATATTCCTTCCTGTTAAAGAGTGGGAAGACCTCAAGTGGGAGAATTGCTGAAAAGTTTTTTGGGGAAACAATGCCGAAGGTCTCTTCTGTTTTTATATAAGCCCTTTGGTTACCTTCAGAGAGGATACAAAGTTAGATAAACCTTTTAACAGAGTCATACAGAGAATGTGGATCAGATCCAATGCTTGTCTTTTCCTCTCGCAGAGCTACTGGGTTTTTTCAACCCTTCCTTCTTCCTTCTTTTGCACCAAGGATGGTAGTCCTTTATCTGCTGGGCTTTTTGTCCTAAGGTTGATCTTAGTTGGTTCACTTGTGCCAAGTCCTCAATATTGACTCTAATAGAAATCCAACAGACAAGGATTTGCTTGCTGGTGGTATGAAATGGTAGATTATTCTGATGGTTTGCATCTGAATGAATGATTGTGGCTTAAAAAGGGTCCTATATGAAGTCCTTGTGGCTGAAAATACTACTTGTGCAGAAGGAGCCAGGATGTGCTGCTCCATGATGAGAGCATGTGGTGTCCTGTTGTAAACTTGCAATCCCCTCTGCCAGGCTCTCCAACTGCTAGCTCAAAAACAGGGGAAGTTTCTTGTTGGGGTTTTGGACAAAGGTGGTATGTTTTAGACGAATCATCTCTACCTTTGAGCTTGTAGCTCTAAGAAGAGTTGTTTTCTACTTGAAAACCAAAGTGATTGTTGGTATTACTGTTCTTAATTTTGTTAAAGTTCTCACTTTGCTTTCTGTCATATTAAGGTGAACATACCTTCTAAAGTAGCTTGAGAAAACAGATGGCAGTTGTTGAATCCAAGCTAAACCGAATTTGCTTAACATAAAATCACAAACTTCTCTGTATGTATGGTTCTGCTGATCTTTCTCTTTCCTCATGCAAAACAGGTAGTAAAATAATATACAGTCCTAAAGAAGAATCTCAGTGATCCCAATTTATCAGAGTGCTTAATTGAGTCTGAATTTGGCCTGTTGACTGATGATGATGAGGCTTCTCAGGGGGCCCCTATTAACACTAAAATTATTTAATATTTCATTAATCAATTACTGACAGTTTCATGCAGATAATGCTGCTATGGATGGTCCATTAATAAAACGTGTATTAAATCCTTAGAACAATTTTCTAAATGTTGAAAAATGACTGATTAATAGCAGACTCCTACTAAATGTTAAGAAAACAAAATGTACAATTTTTTCAGCACTGAAAGAAAATTACAGGTAACTTCAGATGAAATGATAATTAGAACAGCAAGTGGCACTGTGATGGAGCAAATTAAATCCTTTAGGTATCTTGTGGTTATTTTGGATGAATCTCTACTTTCTCTAATCACTTGGATTATATTGTCCAGAGAGTAAATTTGTCATTGGGGGATTAATACACATATAATTTGACTCTGGATGCCAAGAGAATTGTAGCTCTCAATGGTAAATATTGTCAATTACTTATTCTGGTTGTGTAATTCACAGTGCAGTTTCCTGATAAGTTCTGAATCTAATCCTATCGATATATAGTAGTTGTGTTTGTTTATTCAGCTTGGTATGAAATATCATTGCTTGTTGTATAAGAAAACAGGGAGCAGGAGTTCCCAAATGACTGCCGTTCAGCTCATCACTACTGCAGACTGCACTGGGAGCCTTTTAAGGCTCCTGCCTAATCTCTGCGGTGCTATATTCTTTCTCATCCACCTTCACAACAGTGAAGAACGATTAGATTTATCCATCATAGGGATCACAACCACCTGCAAAGGCTTAAGAGCCTGTACCAATGCTAATACATGCTCTTCTATCTGTCACTAGATGAGGAAGTGAGAAAACCACTGGTCAGTGAAATACCTATCTTTGTTTTCTCCTAAGGCAACATACTTAGAGATGAATCTGGCTTTAGGTATATGATTAATCCCATTTTAATCAATGTGATTTAAGATAGATATGTGCTGAAGTACCTTGTTGAATATCGGTGTGGAAAGTGATACACAGATTTTGAGATAGAGATACATAATTGACCTGTTTGTGATTTATTGGGTTTTTTTGTGGTTGGAATTTTGGTTTGGGTTTTTTTTTTTTTTTTTTTTTTTGGTTGGTTGGTTGGTTTTGTTCTTTCTCTATTGCCTTAAATGAAAAGGATACTCAGACACAAAAAAAGCTGAAATCTGATTATTATAAGTAAAAGTTTAGGGATATATAAAACACATTCCAATCTGTCATGAGTTTGAAGAAATGTACTATTTGAAGTAGCTCAGTTAATTTTTTTGTAATTATTAATCATAGGAAAATATTAGGAATATGATGAGCTAAAAATAGTTGCACAATGGGCAAGGAAATCTTGACTACCTCTCTAAATTCTGGGACAATGCTAATGCATCAGGTAATATTGAGTACTCATGAATTAAATGGAAACTTATTCACCACTGATGCATCTGTCCATAAGGGAAATATTGGAAACCTGTTGACATGAACACAGAAACAAAGCAAAGACTCAGGCCTGGGACCCCAGTCTAAAAGATTTTATGTGGCTTTCAGCTATTTAACAAGTAATGGCTCAAATCAAATGGCATACTGATTTCAGCCAGAGCTCTACTGTATATGTTTCTCACAGATGTCTTAGTGATCAATACCTCAGAGATATTAGAATTATCCTAGGTCTGGAGTTCAGAGGCTTTTACATCTGTGTTTTGTTTCATCTGGTGAAAGAGGGTGGATCAATTCACTGAACATCTATAGAGTTCTGTATTTTTCTTAAATGAATTAGGATTCAGTCTTGGGGTTTGTGTTTGTTTATGCATTTTTTAAAGGCTTAGATAAAAGGACAGTTATTCAGTCTGCCATCAACACACTGCCATGGTTTAAGGGGGAGGGAAGAGAACCCCTTGTATATCTGAGGAAGATATGACAATCTGAATCACATAGATGCTGTTTTATTTACAACCATCATTTATTTTCTTTTTATGGACAAATATAAAATGAAAGAAAACATAATACAGCTCTGGTTGAGGCAAAAAAAGGTAATTAAATCAGTGAACATCTGCATGACCAGATATTTTTTTAAAAGGAATTATTTCTTGATTATTACATATTTTGATTTTTAAAGTGTGAGGAATCTAGGACCTCAGCAACCACTGAATCTGTATAAGTACTGGATGCCAAATTGCCTTTTATGTCTTTCTGAAAATTATCCATGTGTCCTTCTTGTATCCATATGTGCCCCTATTGTTAATATCTCAGTTCAAAAAGCCCAAACTCACAAGATGTAGAAGTCATTGATATTCATCATTGTAGCAAAGAACTTCCAGTGTATACTGACCTTGAGAAAACATTTTGCTGTGTAACTGCTGTGTTGCATACACAGTTTTCTGTTTCCGCACAAGATCTGTTACAATGAATGCTCTTTGCAATGTGTGTGATTAATGACTTTTGTCTCCAGTGTGAGTACAGCAGCACAGCCAAGCAGGATGCTGTGAGAGACCCATAAGTCCCTGAAGTCATCACAATGAGACACTTTCTCAGTTATTAGGCATCTTTTTGTGTCCTATTTTGGTATGAAGAGACAGATATTTATTCCTTGTATATAGATCTCCTCCATACTTCTCGTTGTTCTGACCCATCTTGCAAAACCATGGGTATGTATGTAGCCACAGTAAAACTGAAGAGTAATACATACTAATAACATAATGTTCAATTAAACCATCCCAAATTATCTGGGAGTGAATTGTTATTTATGGAAGCTAAAATGCACCAAATTCACGTTTTGTATTATTAATTTTAAATTTAGGATTTGTGTGTGTGTATGTATGTAGGGGAGGATAGTTTTGCAAGAGGCAACTATTATCAAGGTGCTGAAATTAATTGGCTGCTTTAATTGAGGTAGATTACTAGCTAATGCTTTCTTGAATACAGTAATTCTCCTATTAAATTATCTTTGAATAATTACCTGAAATTTCTCAGCTGCAGGGACTGATGGCTATTTAATTGCACAGTGATGTTGCTATATAATTACTTAACAAGGTGTCCTTTAATAGTTTAATTCCCCTTTTCCAAGAAAAAAATACTACAAGTGCGACTTTTATTTTTTAAGTGCTATGATTTATTTATTTTTTTTACACAGAACTTTGTATCTGAAACAGTAAAAGAAAACTATTTATTGATTCACTTTTAAAAATGAGTCTTTTGATCAAGCATAGATTTTGGAAACAAAAAAACCTAGTTAGGTATTCCTTTAATTTCATTATATTTATTTTGTGGTTTTGTTATTTGCTTTGCAGTGCACTTTGAATGACACATTGCAAGTTCAGGTCTGATACACAAAGACTTAATTATGTGTTCGTTGAGTTTTGCGCATAGGGAGTTTTGTAGCTAATAGTATCTCATGTGCTGAAAGTCAGGCAGACTGACTGAGATTTTTAAACCTGTATTTATTCCTCCTGGCCACAGAGGGTGGAGAGATTGTCTTGCTGCTGGTTCCTAGCAGCTGGAAAGAGGGAGCAGAGAAAACAGCTCTTTGATCAAAGATGTTGTTATTTCACAATCATACAATCATTGAGTCGTACACATCTGGTGTTATCTCCACTTTATCAAAGTTGAGTAACCAAGGTGGTTTTTTAATGTCCACTGATCCTGAGAGCCTGACATGAGAGATTCATTACCTGATTTTTCAGAGATGTTCAACTTCACAGCATGACCAACAGCCATCAAATCAGGCACTAAAGATTAGGGGTTTTTTAATTAGAATAAACTAATGTAGAGGTGTTGACTGGATGGGATTTTTGTCAATTTTCATAAATAAAGCCAAAAATTGCATGACGCTCTTGAAATATTTTTCCGTAATACTTCAGTCAGGGAATGACAACCCCAAGAACAGAAATGTTTTAGACCTCATTTATTGTCTGAGCACAAATCTATCCCATTTTTTCATATAACTTCTTAGTAGTTTATATCGGCAAAACAATTTTTTTCTGTTGGGCATGAGAAGGCTTGGACCTTTACCTCATTTGATCTAAAAAAATATATTGCAATCTTTGTAGAGTGTTCCTAGTAACATCTACCACAGAAGAGTAGCTCAGGCTGTGGAGGCTGAAAGACTCCACAGGGTTGAATATGAGCAGAGTTCTTCAGAGCACTCGCAAATGTCATGCTCCTCTTTCACCTGGAGAGCTTGGACTCCTCCTGCAATAGAGCTGCACTGTACCGCTGCGCTCCTATTTTCATTAGATTTTTTATAATAATATGAGAACATAAACAGATATTACTTGTTTTCACTTTATCCAGAGATCTGAAAGCATGGAGCTCAGCTGTGCTAGATCCTGTACTGTATGAGGTTTTTGTCCTTTCTGGACATAGGGATATAAATAAAAGTCCCTGAGGGAAAATACTCCCATCTTAAACCTCCTGCAGCCTGCAAGGTAGGTGGTGTGAAGGATATATGGTGTGATACATAAACAGAAAGATTAAGGCATGTACAAGTTGCTTCTCCAGAACATTTCCAAGTCTCCTAGAAGTATGTAAGCGCCTTCTCTGCCTTCTCTGCTTCTCTTGCTTTCTTAGTCTTTTATTTTTCTCCTGTTTTCTTTCTTCTTTTCTTTGACCTCTGCTTGTTCTTATCTCTTTCTCCCCCCATACAAACCCTCCCTTTTCATTTCTGACTCTTTCTACTTCACTCCTCCCCTCACTCATTCTCTTCAGCATTGCAGCAATGCTAGTCAAAAGAAGAAAGGCACAGAATTATCTGTTACTAAATGGGTGGTGCTGATGGAAAATTAGGGAGGAGGAAATGAAGAATTAATTATCCATAATGTAAGGGTTAAGAAATGAGACTTTCTTAACTAACACTAATATCTGGAGGAATCCTAAATTTGTGAGAAATGTGAACATTCCTTCTTCCTTCCTTAGAAGGCTCTGTAGTTACAGTGTTAGAAAAAGAAAGAGAGGGTCAAACCTTATGGTTTTTATCCCTGCTTTCTGTAAGTAACCTGCAAAGATTTATTTTTTTTTTTTCTCAAGGTTGCTGAGCATCTACTGCTCCAATTTCTCTGTTTCTTAGGAAAGGATGAGGTGTAATAGTGATCTGTTGCTTTGAGAACCTTCTGTGAAAGACATGAAGCAATTGCATGTTGTTATCGCTAGGAGGCAGTGTGTGTAACTAGTCACTTACTAGAAGACTGTCCATTAATTTTTTGTTTTGTCTATTTTTAAAAAGGTGTGCAGCTGATATGGAGAATATGCCAAATCAACTGAATGAGTCAGCACAAGCAATACAAAGTGAGTTTCTTTGGTTTTTTTTGTAAAGAAAAACATTGATGCTCCCGGTCAATTTATTGCAATATTACCTGCACTTACGAATCCAGAGAAATGCTGGATTTCTTAGGTTTTTATTAGAAATGTGTCTCCATATCCAGCTAGTGGAGGAACAGATGGTTAAGCTACTCTCTGTGTGTGATTGTTTATCTAAAAAACATGTCATTTTCCAGCACTGTCCTTGAGCAAAAGCTGGTAACATACAACACTGGAAAATACCTGTCCACAGACTTTTATTACAAAATATGTAGAGCAATGATAACCAAAAGCATTTCCTTTTTTCAAAATATGTCTGCATTGACCTGAAGTCTCACTGAGCACTCATCAGCACTAATAAGGTTTTTGAAAATCAGTTCTTTTCTGTTCTGGAGTGGAAACACATCAAACATTGTCTCAGTGCGTTTGAGCAGATGTTATTTTTGTGGGCATTTCAGATTTATATTTACAAACTAGGCAGAATGCTGATAATGTCTAAATAACCTACTATAACAAAAGGCAAATCCAAATGCAAATTCATTTTACTTTAAGGGACATGCAAGATGATATGCAGATGCTTAGACTGTCTGTAACCCTACGCAGTTCTTGTGGCTGGAGAGTGATTTTCTGAGATCTGAGAGGGGAATTAACAGAAAGCATAAAGTTGGTGGTGGTGGCATAAGATTCAACCCCTTTGCATTATTTCATATGGAAAACTGAGAAGAAAAAGACTGTGGTCTTCCTTCTGATGTTTTGCTGCTATGGATGTGAGATTTGTTCAAGTACCTACTTAAATAAACAGCACTGTTTGAGTTGCACTTGGTGGATTTTGTGTTAGGACCGCAGAGTCACCTTGAGGGTCCTCTGAACTGCAGGGTACCAGGGAGACAGGAGCTGAACTGCTCTGAGTCATTGCCAGAAACGGGAACTGCAAACATGGAGCGTAAAAACAGCTCTTTCTGCAAAGGCCTGTGATAAGCTCAGTTTGGTGAATCAGTGAATCTAGGCCTCAGTTTCCTCAGCCTTCTGTCATGGATGAACGCTGACCTTTTAGCAGTTAAAGGAAGATGAAGTGCTGCTACTTGCCTTTTCTGAAACTCTTACTTTTTAAAACTAAGACTCACTGATCACAGGTCATTGCCTGCCCCCATAAACTCTATTGGTTTTAATTTACTTTTAATGCCAACCTTTCAGTGAAATGCTGGGTTGCAAATGGCTTTCCAGTGGGTAAGTTGGTGATTTCAGATTAGAACTGCATCCTCAACTAATAGATTGAAGGAAAAAATAGTACTTGTGTATTTTTTGGATGGGTTTTTTTTTTCTAGTTTCCTTCTTTTCCCATACCTCAATTTATTGATGTTATGATTTGAAATAGAGCAGAGAAAATAAGTTATTTTTCACTTATGAGTTGTAACAAAAATTGTATATCAGTTTGGATATTTAATGCCTTTTCAGAATTAAATGTAGCCATACTGTTTCAAAAAAAGAAAATTCTGTTAAGGTGGAAAATCCAAAAACATTGAAAGAAAAATGAGTTTAAAACATTCAGTAGATTTTTGTTGTTGCTATTTATGTAGCAGATCACTTTTTACGTTGAATGAATTAAAGTATGAAGGTGACAGTGACTGTTGGAAGATTTGCTTCTCTGCAGTTTTGTAATATGCCTTCAGAGGATGGGGTGAGGACGAGTCGCCTGAGAGAAATGGGGGGGCAACATTTTCCCCGGTGAGCTACAGGCCTTGCTCAAGGAGTAGGAGATGCCAAGGTTTGCAGGAGGAGACAGCCAAGATGACCATTGTAGAATGGAAAGCCTGCAGCTCATACAGAGGATGTAGCGAGGCAGGGAGGAGCACGTAGCATTCAGCAACGCCTTTGAGGTGACAGAAGGAAGAATTTCCTGGGGACTGGGCACAGTTTGTTGTAAATTGGTCACTGAGTTTGCTGGAACTGCGCATGGAGGAAAGGACCTGTCTATAAAGTGGGCAGGGCTAGAGCTGTATGTGAGTCATATTTATGTCAGTTCTGTCTAGCATTACTGATATTAAAAGAAATAAGGGAAAACCCACTGATATCAGATAAGTCAAAAAATGCCCAGATAAAGCTGCTTTAGTAAAAAATACATAGCTTTGTATCAGTGGAAAGTGGTGTTAAGTTTGTATATGTGAAGTGTGCATTTCCATACTTCATATATTTCATTTTCTTTAACCTTGTCACTTCTTAATTTCATTATTATTTAATACTACTTCTAGAGAAGTTCTCTCTAATATCTGTCTTCATTTGCCTGGTGCATACCTTAATCCAGAATTGAAATAAAGTTCTCAGATCTAAACTTTGCAGCAAATATCTCAACCTTTTCCTGTCAGTACATGGGAGTTGACATGTGGATCATGCAGCAGGTCATGTCTGGGTATCTGACTGTCTGACAAGGGTACCTTATATCATGTAATGGATGTGCACAGTCCACATATTGGATTGCTGGGTCTCCTTGCCATGCACAGCTGTGGTGTGTAGATATATCCAGGGAGTCACACTCACAGGTGGCTTCTTGGAGAAAAGGTGTCTATTGGGAAGCTGATATCCCTCAGATATCAGAGCTTTTGCCTGCTCAGGCATCCCATATACCAAACTGATGTTAATAGGATCAGTTCCAGCACTTGGAATGCTGAAGCAGGAGAGGATCCTTAACTCACTCCATCACAAAATGTAGACCCTTGTCTGTAATACAATGTTAAGTGGCAACAAATAAATGAATTCAGAGTCCATGAGACTTAACAGGAGTGATAGGGTTTCTGTCAAAAGGATGTGTTCATTGCTGTTACTTGTCTAGATTAACATGAAAATATGAAACAATGTTGAGATGTTAGATCTCTGGGTGAAGTTTTTCAGCTCAAGTTGGCAAAAAAAAATTTATATCATAAAACATAAAAAATATCATTATTCATAAAGCTAAAAATGTTTTCACCTGAAGCAAACTAACTGTGTCCTCCTCAGCCTTACTTCCTGTCATGATGTAGGGGGAAAAAAAAAGTGTATCCTGACTAGCTGGTTTGCATATTTGGTTGCTGTTAATCACGAATGATCAATACCTGTGAGAGTGGCTGTCCTTCAATGTGCCAGTACTACAGAACGTACATTTTTGCAACAGATGCATTAGTCAAGCAGCTTTAGGTGGTTTTTTTACAAGGAGTTTTTATTTATACTGCAATACTGGATGCTTTATGCTTCTGGAGAGCTAGAACTGAGACAGTTTCTCAGTATGGAAAGATTGAGTTTTCTCCTTCTGCTCTTAGTGGAGGGATAGTATTTGTTTCCCTGGTAAGTCTTGGAGTGAGGGGAGGACAAATTTTGGTCATCAGGAAGGTTCAAAATTACACATTTTCTAATACTACCCGTGCCGACAAGATGCTTAGACATTGTAAGAATTAGGTTTGATATCGAATTTGAAAGTATGCACATATTCCTTATTGCTAAAACCAAACAGCAAGATTGCTCTACTTTTAGATCTAGACTTTAATACTAGGAAAAAAATCAGAATAAAATTGGACTTGCAAATTAAATACTCTGGATCAGACACACTAGGTTTAACTTGGGTCCTTTGACTAACACAGGTTGACCAAGTTGTTCTTTTTTTGGATCTCAGGGAAAAAAAAAAATCAATTGCTGAATTCCATATCAAGGTGTACACAACTCACCTTTTCACACCCTCTTGTGATTCTGCTTTATCTGCTCTTCTTTTCCTGAATCCTTGAGCTTTCTTCTGTTTCAGATTCTGGATGCTGCACATTCACTTCCCAGTAGTGAGTGAACACTTACCTTGTTTCTGACTTGCTGGTGAACTTTCAAGTTCTTTTTATCTATAGGATAAGAGATTCATGTTTAAAGTTGTCATAAAATATTCTGTCTTTGATTTAGATTTACTTCATCTATTTAAAGGATAAGGATTGAAACACAAGCTGGGCATGTAAAGTTGACATTTGTATGCAACTATCATATCTCAAATATCAAGTCTGCAATCATTACAAAAAAGTACAATGTAATTCTAATTTGCCTTAAGCCATTACCTTCCAAATTACATGTGATAATAGAATTACACTACCATCTTAGATGTCCACCTTAGATCATGCTTCCAAACCCTGGCTTTATTAATAATAAAGGAAGCTTTTTTCTTTTCTTTTGTAGGTATTGGGTAGAGTTAGGACAGTCTTAACAATGTGACTGACATTATTGAATCTATCTAGTAGTATGATTCAAGAGAAAACAGTGTCCTTTTAAATTTTTCAAACTTTTGTAGATCTTTCAATGAAAAGTTCCAGTTATCTTTATTTTAATACATTCCTTTTGAAACCTTGAAGATGCTAATATTTGGCCTGAAAATAATTTGGTTTCATGTTATTGTGAGTGCATTTAAAATAGTGATGCTCAACAAAGAGAGGGCAGGCGATGTTTTGTGCCCTTGGTTTGAGACTGCAGTGGAGCTGCAGCCAGGAGGGGGCACAATGAGCAGCTTTTCCCCTTAACCCTTTGAAACGTTGATGGCATAGTTAGAGAAAATTTATGCGGGGTTTCATACAGCACCTTTTTACTGCACTTCTAACGTATGAGTGAAGTAGTGGCAAGGAGAAAGAGCCACACTGTTACATAATAGAAGAAATACATTTTAATTTCCTTTCCCCTCACATCTTTTTGCCTTTTATGCATCTTAAGTCTTCAAATGGTACTTAAGACATAAAATGTCAGAACAGTTTTCCTTTGATTATAATAAAAACCAGTTTTGCTAGATTTGTATGAAAACTTGTTTCTTCAATATTGTGTGTTGGGAATAATGTAAAGGTTGGGTTGTCATGAATATGGCTTACAGGTGTGTCATTCATGTGTGGGAGATGTAATCCAATCTAGGGGTCCCGAGGATGTATAAGCTCAAAACATTTATTAGACATGACATTTCTTACTTTGGGTAAGACTTCTAGCGCATTGGGCAATTTGGTATTTGTGTGCACCACATATGCACTCAATTGCTTGTATAATTTGCATGAATAGCTAGTTGGACACATAAGTACGTAATCAACTAGTTGCCAGTACTATTCGCTGCTGAGGGATGTACAACTATATCAGTTTACTCTTTTAAGAGTGTTTGTGACAATATTTTTCTGGTTATTGGATACATGAGTAGCGAAATACAGCACTTTGCCTGTGTTAAGTATGATCCATACAAAGTTGTTGACTACATAAGTCAGTAGCTGCTATTTTAAAAATAGTACTTAATTGTAAATTGGCTGAGAATCATTTTCCATCAACTTGTCTTCATGATGACCTGTAAATCCAGACAATGCTGTGTATGCAACTTCAGCTCAGACTGTTTAAAACAGTCTTTACATACAACTCTACATCATACATTCCAACTTGGTCACATAGTTCTTAGTTTTTAAATATGAAATATTTGTGAAGGAGATTGGAGCACAAAAACTGAAGTTGGTGCAAGTTCCTTCCTTTGCCCTCACTGGGCTTTGAATCAGGCTCATCAAGCCCAGCTAGGGGCAGGTCGCTCTCACAACAGTTACAGAGCCTCTTCCCTATGAATGAATAAACCATTTATAATTGTATTTTGTAAAGTTCTTAGTCACCATAAATGGTATGAGATTTTTTTTTTTCTCTGAATTGGGTTCTTTGTATCGAAATGTGTGGTAAGCACAAATATACATCCTGCTTTGCTGTATAACCTGGAAGGGCCCAGAGAAGGCTATGAATGTGCAAGTCAAACTGACATTTCACTCCTCAGTTCTTTGCCCTGATATTGTAACTTTGCTATTTCTCAGCAAAGGCATAACTGGGGAACATATCCAGCTAATACAAGAAAATGTTAACTCTTCATGAGCAATAAAATTCAGGGCTGCAAATGGTGATGTTATATTAATTGAGTTCCATGTTCCCTTTTTATATTTGTGAGTTTTAGGAGCAGGAACCTCACAAGTTATAAAACAAGAAAGATTTGAGTAGACTGCTTATATTTTGGAAACCAACAGTAAGTACTACAGTAAGTAATAAGAAAAAGATGCATTAACAGTGAGGTTTGTATATATAAAATAAAAAGATCTACTTTTTATATGCGACATTTGCGTTGGAATGCTTCTTCGATCAGAATTAAACTTCAGAATTAAGGTAGCTGTGATAATCAACATCCCCATGAAAATGTGCATACTCCTCATACATAATACTTCTATTTTTCAAGCCAGGATCTCCCTACATATTTTACTGCAGTGTCTTTCCATTGGCATTTTCCCTCAAAGTCACATTAGAAATAACTGATAGACAAAATATTTGTACACATGCTTTAGAGTAAGAGAAACAAACAAACAAAGCCTCCCAAGTAATTGTCAGTCCATGTCAGCAATTCAGTTATTAGGATCACACAAACCCATGTCTTATATATTCCACCCAGAATTGTTTTAAGGTCCTTGTATGCATAGAATTTTGAAATATATTATTTGAATATAAAAGTAGATTATGTATTTCCCCTGTGGCTGGCCAAATGTCTTTCCAACAAAGGGTAAAATAAGAAGGCTATTTTTTTGTGTAAAAGAGTGATCTTTTTAGTCATGCTTGATTGCTTTTTCAGGACTGTCTCCATTTATAATGAGATATTCTTGGACTCATTTGAACCAGAAAGTTTAGTAAAATTGTTATATTTTTACATAAAATACCTTGAATTATTTAAACTGTCTCAAACTCAATTTTTTTTAAATATATGTGATATATATTGGATTTTTTGCTTCACAGACTGAACAAGGCATAAAATGGAAATATATTTAGCATATTTACAAGAAATATTTGTTTTAATCTTCAATACTTGTCAGCACTTCACACTAATTTAGTCTTATCTGCTGCTAAGGAGTTACACAGTAAGGGATGCACTTATTCAAATCCCTATTAACATTCCATATCATAGTTTGGCAAGAAAGCTCTTACTGTACTGGGCTATGATACAGGAAAGTTTTAATTATATGTACTTTTCAGAGAACTTGGACTAGGACATCTGTGCTAGCATGCCGAGAACAATGATATGAATTTACTTTTATCAGCAGTTTAAAATGCAATTGTAAAATGTGTCCTGTGATACTGTTTTTAAAAGATCTGATGTGTAATGAAATGTGGAGAGCATGAAGAAAAACTGATTTTTATTAAAATCACAGCCCAGATAAAATGACAAGTATGCAATGCTTTACAAATATTTATTTGTAGTTAGATATATTTCACATTACCTAAGTTTGTGTTCTACAATTGGAAAATTCATGATCATACTTCCATGCTTAGCTTGAGTCTAGTTCTTGTATTAGTCTATATTTAATATTTACAATGTATTTTGTCAAATATTTCATTGTAATATTAATAGAACTTACTTAAGCATTTCTGTGCTTTACAGGCAAAAAAAAAAAACCCAACCCACCTCTATGTGGTTTAGATCAAGTAGTAAAACCCTGCAGCAGTTCTTTTTCAAAGCAACAAATTATTTGATATTAAAAAATTTTTTTACATTTTATTTTTCAGGCAGTGTGAGAAGCAGCTCTTT
Source organism: Nestor notabilis (assembly GCF_000696875.1). Taxonomy (NCBI): domain Eukaryota; kingdom Metazoa; phylum Chordata; class Aves; order Psittaciformes; family Psittacidae; genus Nestor; species Nestor notabilis. The sequence continues at coordinate 79,933 of NW_009944218.1, read as the reverse complement.
TACTTCTGAACCCACAGCAAAAGCCTGTGTCTCATCTCTCCTGTAATTGTTCATTCTTTTTATAAGATTTATTTTTGCCTGTGGTGCTGAACTGAAAAAGTCACCCAGCTAAAATGTAGTTACTTCATTTCCAAGTAAAAACAATAGTGTTTTCATGTCCATACTTATTATTATTCTGAGAATGTACTAATTTGTTACATCCAAGATGACGGTTAGTTTGGTCCATGAAAGGGGCACTGTGCCAACTACTGCAGTTAAGTAAAAGGACTTCTTTCATGGAAAGTAGTGGGACAGAAAGTAGCCTGCAGTGCGTGTGGGTATGGCGAGGCAGATTGCCAGCAGAGTCATCCTGGTATCAGGCTTTACTGTGTTGGGTTCTGAATGAAGCTAAAACTATGATTTCACTAAATGTCAGTGTGGGCAGCCAAATTTTCAAACCACTAGTGCTCTAAGGAGCAACTGATAAATGTTTTATCCCTGTGGGCTGTAGCTGATGTTGCACAAGGATTTTGCATGTGCTGAATGCATTATCATTCTTGGCATTAAGCTTAGATAATTGTCTACTTATATTGAGCCTGTAATAGCAAAATACAAGTGAAGAGGCATGTTTTACAAAGTAAAACTATGAAATAGGTTTAGCTATATTACTACGGATTTTTTTTTTTTTTTTTTTTTTTTTTTGTTCTGTCCTACTAAATTTGAATGAGAATGAAGTATGGTTCTATACCTTAATTCTGCTCAAACCAGGGTGGTCTCATAATTTTGTTTTACATGCATGACATTGCTTAAGGTCATTAGTTGTAAATCTTAGTATAAAAAGACTGAAAATATATTCAGGACTTTGTAGTTACCGAATACATATTTAAAAGCCTCTATGAAAAGTCGGGACCTACATGGCAGATTTTCAGTTACTGAATGGTCAATTTAATGATGTAGATTAGCTGTATCTAAACAGTAAATGGAGATAGGCTGTTGCAAGGCTTTGATGAATCTCTCTGATGCATATCCCAGTTGATCAATTTTCTAATTTTAGAGATTAGCATTCTGCTTTTTAATCCTAATATACTCTCTGGTTATAGTCTATTTGAAATTTAACTCAGATCAGATGTAACTTTATTTACAGTTTTTGTTGTTTTGCTATAGCTAGTCAAACACACACAAATCAAATTCTAATTTGGTCTCTCTCTTTTCAGTAATTAATGTAATGGTCTCATATTTTCACTTGGTTTTGCTTAGTGTTACCTGACTTCTAATTAATTAAATCACTTGTATATTGAAAAAGATCCTTCAATAATGCTTTAAATGTTTTAAAGAAAAGTGGATTGCATTGACAGATTTTGTTCAACATACTTAAATTCACCCATTAAGAGTTTAGCAGCTAAAACTTTAAAAGAGGGAAATTACTTCTTTATCACACATATAATTACTGCACAGTAGCTGTGCATGCAATGGCCAACTTTATTATGTATATAAATTCTGTTTATGCAGTATCTGTTGAGAATAGGTAGGAGCTTTGTGTATAAATTTTTTAAAATATTTAAATAATTTGTATAGGAAAATACTATTTTGCTTTTATTGTTCATGTTCCTGCAGCTGAAGTAGTTTCTGTGAATGTATCAATTACTTTCATTTTTTTTTAACATGAAGGCTACTAATGTCAATCCACTTGATAAAATACCCTCACAGACACATGAAAATCCAAATAGCTTATCAAGTATACTATTAATTTCATCTTTACAAATACAGGATCTTTAGCATACAGAATAATTAAATATTTGTAATAAGGCAGTTAACTTGAGCAGTTTATTGCTGTGATTTGCAAAACTGCATTGAGCCACTTTCTTTTCATTTCATTGATGGTGGAACAAACATTTCTTTAATAAGGATACAGCGCATTCTAATTTTGTTGCAAAAGCTTAGATAAGGATCAGGCCCCCTCTGAATCACTGCTTTGACCTATGACATTGAAAGTGCTGAAGCGCTTTGGCAAAAGAAGAGTTAGTCATTCATTATTATGCACAGGACTTTCCAGTTCTAAAGGGGCTCTGTGCTTTCTCTCAGATAGACTTTGTTTGTTGGAAATGAGAACTGTATTTTGGCAGTAAAGGACAAGAACTGAAGCAACTCTGCAGGCAGACTCATTATGACATAATCCTTCATTAATCCTTATTCTCTATTAATAGATCATGACAGAAGTTTTGCTTTACTTGACCATCTTCACCAGCAAGCTATGAGAAAGCATTAATAGACAGAGGTCCAAACTCAGGTTTTAAGGCTGTAATTTTATTTACAGTTTTAAGAAAGTATGTATTATTACCTTGGAAAAGTTAGTATACTAAGTGATCTGTTTTCTTCAAGAGCAACCTAGCTGTGTATCTTAGAAATGTGATTTATCTATTGGAAAATGGATTACTAATATCACTCACCTGGCAGACAAATACACTGTAAAAATTAGGTGTTTGACGATAGACTTACTGCAGAAAAACTGTAAGGATGCAAGACTCCATTTTGCAGTAAAAAAGCAAAAGGACTGAAGGAAGAGAGTGTAAGTGGCATGTGAAATGAATGTGCAAAATATGACCAAGAGAAGGAAATCTGACAGCTTTTTGTTTCAGGGAAAGATAGAAGAAAAACATGGAACATAACTGTGGAGTGTTTTGGAATATATTGTTGTAACAGTTATAAAAAAAAATATTGTTGTTGTATTTATTATAAGAAAAATACATAAGTTGAGAATAATGAGGTTCCTATTTGCCTGAAATAGCAATGTATGGTCCTGGGCCGTTCTGAAGCTATGTTAGACAGGCAGTGGTGAGGAACAGTAAGTGGTGAGGAAAAATAGGTAAATTAAGTATTTTTGGTATATTGTTGACTATTGACTAAGTTGTGCCTGGTTCTCATCAGAGCTGGGTTTACTTGCATTAGATCTTGGCTGTGCCATAGTGTATGGAACCTCACGATCAGTTCACTTATCTGCTGAGACATTCCTGTAAGGCTGCTGATGACAGAGTAGGCTAGTGGGTTTTGTTATACAAATTAGGCTTTGTAACATGTGTTAATATTTTCAAATATAATTTGAATATAAGCCAAAACGTAATTTCTTACACAACTGTCTGTATTCTACAAAAGCTGTACTGCAGGATCTGTTCGTTTAAACTGCAGCCCCCTTAAACTGCAATGATCTGTGAGATTTCAGTAGTTTAAGGGGATAAACCATTTGACTACCTCCATTGCCTTCTGTGAAACTATGCAGATTTACATGCATTGTGAATTAGTTCACTAATTTTATTACATCTTCTTATGCTTTTGTATTTCTTTGTTATGATATCTTCTCTGTAATACCAGTTCAACTGGGAAAAAATGGTGTAGAAAATCCCAGTGCTTTAGAAGCTTGAGTGGAGAAGATTTGGGGTTTTTAACACAAAAAGTAGGTACTGGATCTTTGAGGCATTTCCAGGATCCAATGCATAGAGAGACCAGTGAAAAAAACAAGTACATCTCAAAATTATAATAATTATTAAGAGAAAATTTCATTTGCTCCTAGCAGGACAATATTTTGTGTCTGAAATTGTTTGTATGTTATTCTTTTGTGTAGTTTCTTTGCGTCCTGACCGTTCTGTTCAGAATAGTATAAAATATGATAATTGTTAAATTTTTCCATAGGGAAGCTTCACAATTCAAATAGAGGAGATAATGCAGTATGGTATACAATTTATAATTTTTATTGCCATTTATTGTAATACTTTGTAAAAACTCTACACTTGCTACATACTGTGAAAAAATGTTGTCAAGTGGGGTTTTTTCCCTCTGCAAATAAACATTATTAATTCAACTTTTCTGCAGAGAATTAGTTTTGAATCTGATTTAGATACAACATGATCTTTCAGATATGGTGGTAGAGAAGGAATCATAGAATGGTTAGGGTTGGAAAGGACCTTAAGATCATCTAGTTCCAACCCCCTACCATGGGCAGGGATGCCTCACCCTAAGCCATGTTGCCCAAGGCTCTGTCCAACGTGGCCTTGAACACTGCCAGGGAAGGGGCATTTATCCACTTCCTTGGACAATTTGTTCCAGTGCCTCACCACCCTCACTATGAAGAACTTCTTCTTTATATCTAACCTGAACTTCTGTTTAAGTTTGAACCCATTCCCTCTTGTCCTATCGCTACAGTCCCTGATGAAGAGGCCCTCTCTGTCACCACTGTAGGCCCCTTCAGATATTGGATGGGAAAACATAATTTAGAATTTCTAAACTATTTATGTTGTACTCTTGGTTTGCACTTCTTTGGGAGAATGCACAATAAAACTAATTTTTGAGTGTAGTTTTACTCTTTTTTCTACTCTACACTTACACACATGTAAAATGTTGATAGTCTTGATGCTAGTTGTGGTTATATAAAGACCTTTGAATGTTCAGATCCTACTAAAGCTAACTGATATAACACATCTGGTTTTAATAGCTGCTTTCTCAAGAAGAGATTTCTGATAGTAAGCAGCCCTCTAATGTAGCAGACAAATGGCATACAGGATCCAATGGATGGACACTAATATGCTAAATTCAGTCTGGAAATGAGATACCAATTTTTAACGTTGGGAGTAATTAACTGTTAGAGCAATTTTCCTACCAACAGGCTGGAATGTCTATCATACCAAACTTTAAAGTTGAAACATCATGTACTCAGATAGGCGCTATGCCTTGAATGCAAGTAACACATTGGAAGAAAGATGTGCAGTTCCCCACTCTGTATGTGGCTTCAATATCAGCTACTGTATTTTCTGAAGTTCAATCAGCATTCATAATTTACTGTTATACTACTGTATATAATTCAGATTAAATCATCTCTGATTACTGAAGGTCCTGTAGTAAGCCAAAAGAAAAAAAATGGTTCATCATGTTTTGAAGTATTCACAACTGGTGACACCATGCTGGCTGGTGCTAGCATACAGCTTCTATAAATAGTAATGCTCTATTGCCTTTTTCATTTGATGTCCTTCTTTCAGCACTGAAATAATGTCTTTGGAAAAGCTATTCTCATGTGTCCCAGTCCCCTTAGTAATCTGGGAAAATAAGAGTGGTTCAGTACACCCAAGCAACCATTTTCCTAATATGTCACATCTTGGTATTTAACCTTTCACTAGACACCATGGCAGGCTCTAGAATGTTAGATATGCATCTGTGTATCATGGATTTAAATATTTTTTTTCTTAAGGTTAGACAGACGTTTTTCATAAAATGAGGTGGCAGTATGATGGATTACATTTATTCTACTTCCAGGAGAAAGTGACTTTGATGATAAAGGCACTTTTAGAAGCAACTCCCCCTTACACAGTAGCAGTAAGGTCATGCAATCCTTGTTTCACCTGCAGTCATTCACGTTTTCCTGGGGAACAGGAAATGGACTTCTGGAGGACCTCCCATTTAAAGTGGTGGAATTGCTTCACTTCAAGAAGAATTATGTGTTTCACACAATGAAAAGAGTATGAGGCAACCTGTCTGTTCCTTAGGGGCTTATATCACAGCACTTTTGTATATTAACCATATATATTAACCAACATTACAAGGAATCACAACCATCACAAATTTTTCAAGTTATCTCAGAAAAGATAGCAGGTCTATAGCTGAAGACAAACTATACTGAACTCACCCCACGTTTATGGATAAGGAGTCATTTTGATAAAATGCTAAAAAAAGTTAAACTGTTGGGGTCACATGACTGGGGCCTAGCAAATCTCTCTTCAGAAACCACCTGGTCTGCCACAACCAGCTATGGCTATGAGTGAAGCTGTGGGTCACACACAGGTTCTCAGCTTTTTATACTACAGCCATATAAATCCTCAACTGCAAACCCCTTTATTCCGTCTCTCTTCACAGAGCCTTCTCACCTTGGTCTGTTACAGTAAGAAGTCCTCTCACTTCCTAATATTGGAGTGAGAGGAGGTTTTTCATCTGAATGAGGAAAGAGGGTCTTTTTCCAAATTCTGAAGAGAAAGTAGTATGGCAGTGCAGCTTGCATTTAGTGCGACACAGTTCATTCATCTAGAAGCTGTTTAAGATGACAATGATGGTCACCAAAAACACCATCTGGACTTCAAATTATCTTTTACTACCTCTTAGAAGTAGTACCTGATATTGTAGTAGTTCAGAACTGTTACTAGTTCAAAGTCCTGTAGATGTGCATAGCGTAACTGTATACTTTGGGGAAAAATGGTATGTAAGTACATCTATAAATGAAATACAGTAGCTGCTTTTTGCAGGTGTCTGAAATGATTTGTTATCATCTCTGCTTTAATTTGAAAGTAAATATTTAGGAACTAAACCTGACAGCATCACCTTCAATCCTTGAATTTTACATTACTTAGGACAAATTTAGGGCCTCATCAGTCTAATTTTGCTATTGAGAGCTAATTCGACTGGGATAATGACAATTTGCAACTCACATACTTAAATATACTTCACAACATGAAGCTATAATACCATATTGCAACAGTGGTCCATATAGTATTTAAGATTAAGCTGAGTTATGATTAAGATTAGTATGTACTCTTGAATGCACTGATCTTTATCCTGAGATATCCCATGAGGCCGCCTGCTTTTATTTCCTTTCTCTACCTGTAAATATCACGATAGATGCCTAATTGCTGGTCAGGGAAGTGAATATAGATGACCTTGCGGCTCAATGTTTGAGTGTTCAGAGAAAGAAATGTAAATGCATGATAACACTTTGGAGCCAAGGGTGATTTGCAAGGCCTATAAATCCTTGGTGCAGCAAAAGTTAGGAGAGCTGACACATAGCAAGATTGATGCTGCTGTAGGCATGTTTGTATAAGCAAACAAAGCAGTAGGAAGTCTTCTCTCTTGAGCATCCTTGAACTCTGGAAACAGAATGTTGGATATCAGTTTCCATTCTCCAGTACCTGTCCACTTATCCTTTAGAACAGCTAGACAGAAAGATTTAGGGACATGGTGACTGTAAGTAGGAAACCACCACAAAGCAGAATTTCAGTTTATAATGACTGCAAAACCAGTTACTTCTGCAATGAAAAGATCTAGGTAGATGTGGGGGTTTTGGGGAATTTTTTTTCTTCATCTTTTTTTTTGTGTCAGTTAACAGCAGTTACCTATTCAGCCACTTTTTCACCTTTCCGTACTTTTTGGTTCTTTGAAAAGCCAGATACTTGGCACATTTATTTTGGATTCTTCATGCCTAATGTAGCTTTGGCTTCCAGTAATACCATGTGTTTCAAGGCTGTCATTCTTAAATGCTGCATTTTATTCTGAGGTATTAGACGCTGTGGACTAACTATAGCTTTGAGGTCCTCATATGTAATATGTGCATTCAGTAGATCATTCAACTGTGAAAATTAAGTTTCTTATTTTGCAGTAGCTGAAAGGTGTATTGCATGCAAAATTTCATACCTTGCCTTCTCAGTTTAGGTTTTGTTTTGGGGGTTTAGGAGCTCTGGTTTGTTTTTTCTTTTAGATTGGCTTATCTGTAGCTTCACTACAAGGGCAACTTGGGCAGCATGGGTGTATACTATTGTTTTTATGCTGTTGTAGAAAGTGAGTACTGACAGAGAGTATTTGCTCTCAATATTGCCAGCCACAGTGACTTGTGCTTGGAGCTCCAGAAGCGTGATAGATATGTATACAAAATACAAAGCTCAAACCAATTACTGTAAACAGGTTTTCTCCAACTTCACAGGACACGAGATTTCTAGGCCACTTCTACTGTTTGTGTTTATTCACATTCCCCTCTTGTCAGCTTTAGGTGGCAGATCTCTGTTGTATGTATCAATGTCAGCCAGGACCCAGCACCCTCACGAACTAGGTACCTTAAAAAAATGCGTTGGCAGATGTGATACTCAGTGATGTTTATTATCATAAAAAGCATCACTGTTCAAGTGTAACTCTTCTATAATATCTTTATGCAGTTACTTTCTGGCTTGGCTCTTCTGCTTGTAGCAATGTATGGAATTATAGCCACATAAATACAGTAGAGAACAGAAGTATACATATAATTTCTAAACTAACTGCCTATAAACATATGTGACTGAGCAGCTGATCAGTGAGCTAGTAGTTCATAGTCTGACAGCAGAAAGTAGGTTTTGTATGTAGGTAGGGGTCTTTTTTTGGCACTAGAATGAGTGATTCTGAATCACTTTAGGTTCTGGGGTTATGTGAGTGGTCCAGCACGTGGGATATGGTGAATCTAGGTATTCAAAGGAAAATAAATGGGAATTTTCTTTTTTTTTTCATGACAGGAGAATGAATTTGTTATGGTGCCAAGTGAAAAAGCAAATATGCACAGATTTGTTCTAAACATCTGCCAAAAACGCTGAAACTTATGGGCGACTCTGGGATAAATTTCAGATTCTGAAAGGAAACAAACAATCTGAAAAACAGAATAGAACAAAACTAATTGAGAACATGTGATCCTGGGTCTTGTGCACAGATTTAATTAAGATCTTTACCTTCTAGTGCCTCTGCCAAGCAGTTTTTCAAAACCGTAGGCAAAATAGGTTGGCTGGTCCACGTTCAGAAGCACAGGTATTAATTTTCATGGTACAGAGGGAATTCCTTTGTTCAGAACTATGTTACTTCAAACAAGTATTTCATTAGGGTGAATATTTATGTAAATTTTGGATATGCTCTGTGTACTGGAAAAACTCTTACTGAATATATGCAGCACATCAGTAATGAGTAGTTGTTGGGGTTTTTTTTCCCACTGCCTTGTACCATTCTTAGACATGTAAAGCAACACATCTTATGTTTCCTCCCCTTTTTGCACACAGAATAAAAATTACAGCTACAGCTTAGCTTGTTTTGCCTATGGATCAATGCCAGGAAGCAGTTTTGAAGGTGTTTTAAAATGAAGACATCTGGCAGCTGGCATACTTACAATTCATTTGCCAAAGACAAGTTGCATGCTGTTGGAATTTTCAATTGAAGGTCACGCACCAGGTAAAAATCAGTCAGGTGGAGCTCGTGCGTGGTGAACCCACACACTTGAAGAATTGTTGGCTCAGCAATGTGTGGGTGGGCTAAACTGTGAAGTATGTTTGTCTAATTTTTCCTCTTTAAAATGTGAAACTTAAAGCTAAAAAGAGGTCAGTAAAGCTGACAAGGAATCACAATGCTCTGATATTTCAGTGGAACCATCATCAATTAGTTTGAGCAGAGAGTGCCAAAAAAAGTAAAAGGGAAAGATGAATAACAAAATCTGACATAATGTTGGACAAACACTCTACTGTCAACTGAGTGGTCACACAATTCTTACTTTCATTTTTTCAGTAAGAAATAGCCTGAAGGATTATTTGTACACAGCTTTCTACTGACAGTGAATTAGTAACAGTGTGTCATTGTGCATTCAGTTATTCAGTGACAGCTCTGAGACTAAGCTGTTTAGATTAATTGATGTTTAACGGTGTTAATCAGTATGTTTTACCATTAAAAACTTTCTCTCCATCAGTATGGTTACTTACTGAGATACTAATATTTCTAAATCAGGGGATCTGCACTCAATATGGCTTTACATATGTTTACATGGAAAATGCACATCTTCCCTGTGTGACACGGGGAAATGTTCAGTTTTACTGCTGTGAAAATAAAAGCATTAGGCCTGAATTCTTCTCTCACTTAAACATTCTTTTACATAAAAGAAGCTTCTCTTTTTTTTAATAGATATACCTATGCCTTGAAGTCACATGAAAAAGAAGAAAATCAGGCCTAGAATACATATATACTGTAACCTTTAAAAGTATAAATGTAGCAAATTTTTTTGTGCTTTGCTAGATAAAAGTTTTAATGTGGCATTCTAGAATGTTTTGCATTCAGAACTTGTTACAGATATACATAGGCCTATAAATGAGCTAATACCTTGTGAAAACAGTTTTGACAATAATGGGTTTGCTTATGTTTGAGAGTAAGAAAAACTACTTTCCTTAGTGTTTCTGAGAAGGGAAGTTCAGAAATTAATTGAGCAGCAGTATTCACGTGGTAAGGTCAATACTACTTCTCATCAAGCAGTGGAGAGTATCAATAGCTTTTTCTGCTTTGTTAAGAACATAAGAAGTTACTTTTATCACATTTTACCCAAAGCTCTTTGGCAGAGGGAGCAGAGAATCCAAGCATTCCCTATAAGTCTGTCTTCTGAAGCCTAGCCCCTAAATTCTTAGGCTGACCGAAAAGATAACTTCATTGTCCAGACTATGACCTTTCTGCACATCTCAGACAAGGACTTAGAGAAATAAGGGATGCCTAATAACAGTATGCAGTGCAGGAACATAGACTTCTCTGCTTTTATGAGAGTTATTTGCAACTATTTGATTGCACTGCTGTAGGGACTCATGGCTAAAATACTGAAGGATTCATTTGAGACAGAAGCCCCAAATCCCGCTAGAATGTTATTTATGGCAACAGAAAATACAGCGATAAATTCATCTCTAAACTATTTGCTGTCAGGGGAGAGCAAAATTGTATGGAAAAAAAAAAAAAACCAAACCAGTGGACATTTATGTAAAACCTCTTAAATATGGTTTCTTACTATGTAATACTCAAGCTATACGCCTTCTCTTTCTTCCATGAAATTGTAAGCAGCCCCTCTGCACTCAGATTTTGGACAGTTGGACTTTACAACAGTCCCTACGAGTTCATCGGTTATGTCCTTGTGCAGTTTGCGGGACAACAGTAGCATTATGTGGCTACAGCCTTGGCATTACTGTAAAAGAAATTATTGATAATTGCTAATATGAATGACTTTGAAACAAAGACTTTGGTGTCAGAATTAGGTGTACAAAAAAAGTGAAACTTTTTCACTATTTTTTGAGAGGTGCTACATGAATTGTGTAAATATAACATTGCATAAAATACTGGAGGTTTTTTTGGTTTTTTTTTTTTTTTGTTGTTGCTTCATGTAAGAGGGAATGCAGAGTCTGAAGATGAAATATGAAACTGCTTTCAGATGAGGATCTAGGGAAAATGCTGATGATTTGTCACAACTGTTCATCATTGCACTAAACCTGTTTTGTTTTCCTGCTCAAATTCCTGACAGATAATGGCAATCTGACATTCTTACTGTTTTCATTTTACTGCAAAAAAGATCTACAGATAAGGGGCTGAAACCAAGTAGTGTTATTACTTTGTAAGGGTCTTAGTCTCTTAAGATTGATTTCTTGAGTAACATAAGCTGTTTCTACTGCAGTCGTGAATATTTTGAAGTTACTCTTGCTTAATGTGAAATTCCATTGCTGGTTGAAAGGAACCCATGGTTACCCTGTGTAACTATCTCCAGGATTATTAAATAGTGTACTTTGTCCCTATAAGCAAGCCAGGGGGAATTATAAATACTGTGTGGGACATCTTCGAAGTAACACATCTAGGGAAGTATTCTGATTTCATTCTAAACAAAAACTTTTGTTAGTTCACCTTAGGCTGTCAGGTGGCTATTGGAAAGTAAAATGTCTTTTTCTTCATTTTTATTTACAGTATGATGCTTGCCAGCCTCACAATCAAGTGCGGCAAGACATGCCGGCCTTTTTGACTTTTAAATTCACTACTACACTGCTTTGTGTTTTATCTTGGACTTGAGCCTGTTGCAGTAGGATACTATTGAGGTTTCAGAGAATTTTACAGATTTCACAACAGCACTCCAAAGGGCTTCAGCAGTATCCTGCTTGAGCCTATCATTTGCAATGGACTTGTTACTCTGTGTCAGCATGTCCCAGGTCTGTTAAAGTAGTTTCTCATGGGAGCTGAGATTCCCTAAACCACTCTGCTACTAGATCTTGGGGTTAGTGACAAATTACGAGCATGAAAATTCTTTATTCTGAGGATTACTTCATCTTGCATGCCAGTAGATTCACAGTTAAACCTCTCAGAGTATCCTTAAGAGATCTGTGTAGTATTCTACTTCAAATGGTGTATCCATAATGAGTGTTTCCATTAATGACTTCTGAAGCTTTAGGGATGAAGATATTGCCCTCATGCTTGTGTTCTGATTATGCTGAAAGGCTAGCTTTAAATTCAGTGTTTTTATTGAAGCCTTTCCTGGAATAATCATGTATTTGGGTTAGTTATTGTTTCTGTTAATTCTAATGCCCCCTGCTGCTGAGGAAATAGCATGTGCTTTATAAATGGAATTATAAATATGCTAAAGGATACAAATCTTTGTCTTTTAAGAATACAAGTGGGTAATGATATATTAGAATGCAATAATATCTTCTGGACAAAATGGATCCAAACACATACAGAAAACATAGTAAGAAATAACTACAACCGCACAACTACTGTGGGAATGTATATAAAAAACCACATGTATGTACAGATTATACATACATGAACTACTTTTTATGCATCTCTAATAATTTAGAACAGAATAGAAGGATTGGTGAACACAAATTTTAAAATAAGGTGAATCATCACTGTTAAAGAGACTGTCTACAGGTGAAAACCACAGAACCTTCAGAGACTTTTCCTATTTTTCTTTAATTTATTTGCTTTGCCTAAATGCCTTACCCCTCAAGTTTTTTTCTTCTTTGAGACAAAACCCATTCAGCTTTGATAAAAGTATTCTACTTTAATAGAAGTTTTTAAAAAGTTAAAGTTACAGACTTGATGGGTGACTCAAGATTTTTTGCTGAGAACTTTTAGTCACAGAATTTACTCTTCTGGATTTAATAATTTGAGCAATTTCATATGGATTGCAAATTGCTGACAAACAGAAAGATTACTAGTAGGTATAACCCTTAGAAAACAGGGAGTTAGAGGCTAAAGACTGTTTGAACATGATTGAATTCTCTTAAAGACCCTAAAGAAGTGCTTGAAGATCAGTTAAGATTCCATAGTGTTGTGAAAGAAAATTAAGACTGTAGGTAGAATGAACCAGTAAGAACGCAGTATGTAGATATGCTGTAGATCTAAATAAAACTCAAAAAGAATGAAATTTTACTGAAAAAAATGATTTAGCTATTTAAACATAGTGAGAAAGCTGATTCATTCATGAATATTCACTGGGAGAGAGAACCTTGGAAATGAAACCAGAGAAAATTATGCATGCATAGCGAAGAAGCACAATGGTCAGCAATATTTATTGGACAGTGTAGTGCAGTAGTCATATACAGTGGTCATCAGAAGAAAGCCCCTTGACACAGACTGTGGAAGGTGTCACTGTATAAAAGTCTCAAACATAAAGGAAGAAATAACCCATCTGTTTCTTTTAAATACCTCAACCCATCTATTTTTTTAAGCTATTTTAACATAAATTCCTTTATTCTTGTATCTCATTTGTATTTCTCTATGAACTGCATTACTTGAAGTGAGCTTGTCTTATTCTAGTCTTCATCATAGATATCCAATTGCATTAGTTTCTCTTCTTCTCATGAAGTGTAGAGAGAGAAACCCCTCTACCCAATTAATCCAGTACTGACATGAGCCCTATTTCCATCACTCTTACATGTATAAAAAATGATAACTTTGTAACTCTTTGTCATTTAGTGTATGAATTTCAAACACTCAATTTCTTCCTATTTAAATGCCCAATTCAAAAAGAAACGAATATATATAGTAAATGTACAATGGATGACTTAAAACAGAATTCTTTTCCACTGACAGCAGGGATCAAGTAAAGGTATTTATTTTTTTTATTATAATTTATTTTACATTGGCAACATGCAAATTGCAAGCTGGATAGTTTACCATTAACATATCCTTTCTTTTGGGCAATAAAATGTGACCAGGAGAAAGAGCTCTGCAATACAACTGTTCTCTTTCAAAGAGGCAGAAAGTCTGTTCTTTCCCACATGTAAATGGCCACTACACGGTATGGAATAAATGGCAGACAAGATATGGACTGCCCACTTCCATGAAAAGAGGTACAAACTTACAACCTATATTAGACAAAGGGAACTGTAGAGAAATTTAAACCTTCAGCTATGGAAATGCCTAACTAAGAGCTGAGAAACCTTTGAAAACCAAAGTTACCTAGTTTCTGGAACTTAGTTACATGTTTTGTTTGGGGTTTTTTTGTTTTGGTGTTGTGTTTTTTGTTTGGTTGGTTTTTTGGAAAATGCACAATATACATATTTCCTGAATTATATAAATTCATGAATAGGAAGACTTTTCCTTAATCTCTAATATATTAGAGAGTCCTGTGAAATATCACTTCAATTCCTTCAGTTGCCTATCTGTTTGTAAAGAGACTTCACTGAGTCAGGTAATGTCAGAGCACTCATATCCTAATGCATCTGGAAATGATGCTTTGTTTCCTTATGAATTACTCCAGGGGGTCACTTAGTCCACCTCTGGGGAATAAGCATTTTCAGCTGCCAATGAGGTCAGCAGAACCTGTGGCAGTCCAGCATTACTAGTCATGCCCTCCTGAACCAAGCCTGTTGGCTCCTTCAGCTTAATACTAATTCAGAGTAGCCTGGCAATTTGGAACCAAATTCCTCTTTCACGTTCAGCACCTTACTCAAATATAAAAGAGCTTAAAGCACATACCTGAGGGCAGAAATTGACTCTGTGTGATTAACACACATAGCTTATTCACAGAACCTGTTTGAAAATTTTCAGAAAGTTTGGATAAGTGTATACTCTGCAGTATCTTTACCACAGAAATTTTCTGTTGCAAGCTGGCATGCTCAAGTATGCATTTCTTTTATGAATGAAGGTCTTTTGTGCATCAAGATTAAAATCCTCTGCCTCTCTGCTATGAAGGGGAAAAAAAAATCCTCTTTGAGAGTGCAGTTCATGTAAACCATTTCTTTAAAAACAGAGCCCTTAAATAGATCCAAGTACATTTCTGTGTATGACACATAAATGTCCACTAATTGCATGAAGGGAGAACTGAGATTCCAATAGCAAATTCTGTAAAAAGTAGATATACAAAGAAAAGTGGAAGCATCTGTTTAATATATACGACATTAGAATTTAATTTTACCTCTGTGATGCTTTTGTGTAGCTGCAGTGTTACAGAGGAGCACATAAGCATAGTAGTGCAGTGTCAGCAGGTGCATGCCACCAAATTACTGCTTTTAATTTGCATATTCATCTGCTAAGAAGCATGTCATTATCATATCAAAGGGATACTAAGCAACATCTAGCTTCGAGAGATGTGGCATAGTTTCAATACGAGCAATTAATGCAAGATGAGGACTCTCTTTTTGTCATGTCTCCTAGGGCTAGCTGTAATCGGGCTTATTA
Source organism: Nestor notabilis (assembly GCF_000696875.1). Taxonomy (NCBI): domain Eukaryota; kingdom Metazoa; phylum Chordata; class Aves; order Psittaciformes; family Psittacidae; genus Nestor; species Nestor notabilis. The sequence continues at coordinate 64,732 of NW_009944218.1, read as the reverse complement.
TTGGATACCAATAAGACTGAGGTACCAGTTGGCAGAGAATGAGAGAAGTACAGAAAAACAGAACTGTATGAGGCGTCTTAACTATATACTTGATAGCAAACCAATTCTCTGGTCACTTTTTAAAACCAAAAGCTGCTACTATCTGCTGAATAAGTCTGATCAAAGATAAACCTTATACGCAGCATATCTTTAAAGGGAGACTAGAGAGAAAAAGTTAAATCAAAATAGGCTATATTTTCCATTAAATGAATACGTAAAGCTGACTAATGAAATGCAGAATCAGGGCTCTTGGAATTCTATGCTCTTAGAGAAATGGATTTAGAAGTAATCTTTTATTTCAGAGATCTTCTATGCAGTAGGCCACTACTCTGTGAGACAAAGGAGCTAGGTGCAGACCATACATTCAAGAAGGATGGCAGGTGTCATGTCACTGTTCTGTGTGAGGTGTTATGCTTTGTCATATCTCACAAATAACAGCTGCAAAGTAGATGGGTCTTAAATGTTGAACAAATTAATACTAAAAAATAGTTTCTTGTAGGTGAAGATCACTTTATCTGGTGGACTATTTTGAGAAAAATATGCTAGAAAAAAACCCAAAACAACCTACTCTTAAGTACATAAGGATATCTGGGGTCCATCTAGGGCATGCTGTGCTCAGCATACTGTGTCCAATACAAAGGGAGAAATAGAGGAGCAAGGCAAGCATACAAGGATATTTCCGTCAGCATATCTATCCTCTGTGCTTCCACCATTTTGCAGGCTTCTCCTAAGAATTACTTAACATCTGTGTTCATCTGTGGGTAAACTTTGTGAAACAGTTTACACTCTAGCAAAGACAAATGGGTCCTAAACTGTGATTGATGAAGATTCCTCAGAATGAAAGAGCTCTCGGTATCCCTCTGAATACTCTCTAGCATTTCAAAGGGACAACTGATTTTGTCCAAGAATGTTTTTGCCATCATTCATCTCTTGTAGTTCAGCTCTTTTGAGGAACCTAAGCTCCACAGCTGCCAAAGTGTGATCAGTTTTCATCTCCACCATCTGACAATCTGATCCATAGATGCAGAGAGTTTGAGTTTTAGTTTTGCCTGTGTACAAAGTAAACCTGAACTACATAGACCAACATAATTTTCCAAGGACAGGGAAACTTTTCCCCTTTTTGTCACTGGGCTGTCATCTGCTGGTGCATACTAGGTGTCTTCCTTTGCATCTTATAGTACTTTTAACTCCATGCTTAGATTAATTTGCATGGATTATTTCCAATAATTTCAATAAAACTGGATTTTACCCTCTTTAGGCACTATTGAATTGGATTCATGGCAGTAGCTGCCCCAGTCTCATGATAATAATCAGTTGTTAGTGGCAGTTAGTCATTATATTGTGGGAATGAGAAAGCAGCTGTAATGTTTAAATATCATGATTATAAGGTTAGAACTAGGTAGTCTTTCATGATTTATGCAATTATGTATAGGTACAATGACATGTGCTTCATGTCAGCAATATGAATACAGATAAACAAAAAGATGTGCCACATACAGGATATAGTGGCTTTTGTTAGCTTTTCTAAACAACTTCCATTGTATTTCATAGCAGGTGTTAATAGCATTTTACAAAATATCTTAGTACACTTAGTAAAAGATAATTTCGTAGTCCTTACTGTCTCATTGGATTAACTGGATGATCTTA
>NW_009944218.1:15199-63015 GCF_000696875.1 Nestor notabilis | reverse complement strand
TCCCTACATTTTGAACACTTAGGAATTGGCTGTTAAAAAAAGTTGTGATTGTCCCATTATGATTCACATAACGGTTGACAATCAGAAATTAAAGGAACTTAAAAGTTGTATTAATAACGTATGTGAGATCTTGTATCCTGTTTCAGTGATTTCAAAGCTGGAGCAAAAATTTTCAAAATATTTCTAGTGGTTTGGGGTTTTTTATCATTATACCATTTACCATTATGGTAGGGAAAAATATAAAGTAAAGACTTAGATATTTTTAAATAGTCAAAATAATAATTCCATCTGAAATGACAAAAGGAAAATCCGTAGGCTGTTCAGTGCTCTGTACTTCACTAGAGTTCACCAAGAGAGCAACACCTTTCTTTCATTTTTTCATCTTACAGAAGAATCTCTGTGGGATCTCTGAGGAAAAATAAACAAACAAATTATAGTAATATGGTCTCATTTTTTTCCAAGCTGTCTTATCCAACACCAGTCATGGAATAAGGCCAAGCTAAAGGAAAATTCAAGGGGTCTGTTCATCTTCTTAGACATGGGTAGCTTCCAGCAGAGTAATAACCTTGCAAAAATTTTTAAACCAATGGAAGTTGCTCTTGCCGTCAATCGCGACTTTGAAATAAATATTGATGCTTCATAATGAAGAGTGGAAGAAGCATTCGAAATGATTTCATTATGTTTTTTGGGTTTTTTCTGAAGCAACATTGTGGTTTTGTGTGATTGTCTATTTTTTTCAGCAAATGACGAAAAGCTTTTTAAAATTAAAAATTGCCATTGCCCTTGTGAAAATATATGGGCAAGTCACCAAGGGATAAACTTCTATCAAGCTTTTAGAGAAGTGAATCATATACCATAGTCTTGTCTTAGCTGTTTCAGCAAAACTTTCATAATAAAAGGAAATTTTATTGATGGGGAAACCACATAATTAGGTTTTCTTGTTAAAATTTGCAGCCATAATTGTCATTTTGGAGAAGGATAGCTTAATAATACACTGGATTGTTACTCTTCAGACTTTGAAGTCAAGGATTTATAAAGTGATGATGACTATTTCATTTTTCTTCCAGCCTCAGTTTCCTCATCTATAAAATAAAGTTTTTACATTCTTCACTTCTGTGAAGTATTATGAGTTCTTATTAGAATAATAATAAATCACATAAATTTGAGAAGTTGCTATACTTTTATTGACATAACCTATATGGAAATTAGTAACTGCTATTTCATCTTCAAGAGCTGACTCAAGACTGGACTCTACATTTTGTGAAAATATTCTTTTTGGTAGCATTAAAAGAAGTATATTGAAGTAGTTAGGAAAAGAGACTTTTTTGAGAGACTACTGCTTTTTTTTTTTCCTTGGATTTTAACACGGTAGAAACCAGTATGTGGTAAATTTTTACAAAGTAAAATGAAGATAGTGAAGAAGAATGAAAATATTGGGGGGGGTTCATCATATATTACTGTATACAATTTTTAATACTGCTTATAATTTGGCATACTCTTTGATGCTAAAACTCACTTTATAGCACAGGTAAACAGCCACAACAGTGTACACTCAAAAGTGCACACTCAAAACTCTCCAACTATTTCATAAAAACCTGGAGATTATAGATTCATTCATGAATCTATAAAATGCATCTAATCAGGTTCCATCTAACCTTATACTTAGAAGATGTTCACTATGTAAAGGTAAAAAATATCCAAAGTTATTACGGAGCAAAACTAGACAACCTCTTTCAGTTTCTTACACTGAGCCATGTTTGCATACATACTTTCAGTCTTGCCTCTTAGGTCACTCTTTTCACCAGTAAAGAAACTGGTTTAGTTTACTTTAGATAAATATTGTTAATTAGGTGATATATTAGTAACATCTTCAACTTTATCTTTGGGATGTTTTATGGCATTGTTTCTAATGTCATTGTAAACAATATTACACATTAATTTCATTCCTAAAATTAAATGGAGTATTGATATGGGCCATGCCTTAGCAGCATTCCTCTCAATGACTGAATGTAAGATGCAAAATGTATGTTTAATTTTAGCATAGAGTGTTTTTACTGAAATACAAGAATATTATCCAAGTACAGTTAAAGGCAATCAGCTGTATCACAGTGTCATCCTTCCTGTTTCTGAGGAAGAATAACGGTTTATGAAATGCATCTATGGATTGTAATTGATTATTTGTGCACATTTTTTCTGATGCATACTATGATAGAATGACTAAATTGAAGTAGCTAAACTCATTTTTCCAATGATGTTTTAGACTTGGGGGTTGAAAGAGGAGCCCCCTGACATAAAAGGCCAGAACCCTATCACTGCAATAGCCCCTGAGGATACACAGTAAAATTTAAGCTAGCTCTGTTACTACAACAAATGTTCACCAGTTGTGGAGCACTTTCCTTACAATCCCAAATCAATGCAACTCTCTGGTGTCAGTAACAGGGTCTTATTGTTTATACTGGCGGTTGTCTGCAGCCAGCCTGTGCTTATCTGCAGCTTTCTGCTCTCTTAGGGTCCAGTCCTGCCTGGTAGTGAGTACCCTCAGTTCCTTTTGATGATTTCAGTGAGAGTTGGAGGACCTCACAGGAGGGTGCTTGATGCATTTCAAGATCAGACACTGATAATTGAATCAGGAAAGACAGTGGTGCAAGAAAATTGTTTCCTTCCAATTTTACTCTGCTGAAAGCAGAAAGACTTTCCACAGCATGTTTGTAAATGACAAGGGCTAGATCCTACAAGATGATACTGAATATTTACAGTTATCATTTGCTACATTAGAATCTGAGGGCCCTAATCCTGTCACAGGGTTGGACCTTTTTTATTGTATTTTGCTATTTCTTACCATAAGCAAAACTGGTATTTCTTTCCAAATCTATCAAAAAAAGTATTGTTTCTTGCAGAGAAATGATCACAGATCATCTTCAGATGATCAGAATTGAACAGAAATGAAACTACAGACCATGCAATATTAGGTATTCTTGTTAGTAAACAAAGTTTAATGTGCATTTAAAAAGAAACAGAATTAAAGTAAATTATAGCCCCAAATTTTCTGCACATTTATTTAAAATAGATGTATGGTAAATGCTTTGAAGTAATAATTTGCTGGTTAAAATGAGAAGGTTGATGTAAGAGTGAACTAACAGAATTTTAAACATGTTATTTCTAATACAAATAGAATTACTATAAATAGACTCTGGCTATATTGTGGATTAACGAGTTCAGTTATGCTAGACTATTAACTCCTCAGATATGTATTAATCTACATTGTTTTAATGTCACTAAATGTTCTAATCGGCTCAGCTGTACCTTGTGGACATAACATAGTGGCTGATTACGAAAAGTACATTTTAACTTACCAGTTTTTATTTAATGTTTGCATTTTTATCCTCTATATAGGACACATCAGTGCTTCTAATAACCTTTTTTTCCCTGTAACATATTATCTTTGCTAATTCTGCATGGTAGAAACATCTGATTTTTCAGTATCAAATGTTTTGCATAGTCTTTCATGTCTGAATTTGTCAGTTAACAACTGAGAACTTGGTGATAATGAACAAAGTTTCATATTTTCAGTCATCTCCCTTATTGCCTTTTCTCTCTAACCCAAACTCAGCAGGTGAGACTGCATATTTTACTTCACCAATACAGGGCTCTTCCCACAGCAAGCTGTGCCCTGCTTTCAAAAGAGATGTGAAGCGATTCTGGAATGTGAGACATGAGTGATTCCAAGGAGAAGAAACCAGAAACCGCGATCATTACAAATCACTCATGAATGAATGTTTGGAGATATTTAACCTCTATGTGACTTCATCAGTTGTTCAAACGTTAATTCTACTAGTGCACTGATGACTTTATTCACAGTTTGCAGAGAGCATATTGAAGCCTTAGTTAATGTGATTTAGTCAAGGCTGTATATTAGACTGTGCCAGAGCTAGCATTAGATCCAAGGATTTCTTGATTCTTGTACGTAGACCTCTAAAGTACTAGAAAAAGCTTGTGGAAGACTTGCGGCCCCCTAGGAAAGTAAACTAAATATGTTATTCAGACCATTTTGAGTCAATACTGAATGGAACAGTTACATGGCATTTCCCTGCTGACACCATAAATATTAACAAAGATGTTGGCACTGGTATTAATTTCTCTCCTGCACCAGGTGTAGTAAATCTTGTAAAATAAAATCAGTCCTGGCTTGAAAGCATATTGCTAAACTTCTCCCAGGAGAGCCAGAACTGTCCACTTCCTCATATAAACTGGGGAGTTGGAGGATTTATGGGGACATCTGAAAATGTGCTAAACTGAATGTGAAGATTCAATACTAGAAACATACATAAGTATTCTGATGACATTAAAAGTTATATAAACCCACCAGCCAATGCTTAGATTAACTACTTATTTATCTATGTCTTGTCAACAAAGAATCACGTCATAAGCAATTCCCTTTTTTGGGGTCTTCATAACTTTTCAAAAGACAAACTGAACTATTGTAAGCGCAGAATAAAATGCCATTATTTGTTGTATAATGCTTCTGTGCTTGGTCTTCCCCTGATTTTGTTTTGCACTGTACCATGGGCTTTTCACTGTTGAAACTATCTTTGAATTATTCACATCTTTGGCTTTAAATCCAAGTAGAATCTAGCTGGCAATATTTGTGTTTTGTGTCTCGTTGACTTGGAGTTATTGCTGAGGTTACTGAAAGGAGAAACTTGAGTCCATTCTACAGCAATTTGTATCAGAGTTGGAAGTAAAGTCATAAACACACTGGATGGTAGCCTCAAATACTGCTACCATTGGGAATAAATTGATTCGTTGGAATCGAATGCTAGTGCATAGAAATACTTTTTTCAGCATTTATGTGTGGAACTAGCTTGCTCTTTGAACATTTTCTTTCACAGTATAGTCATGATGTAGTTCATTGACAGGCAGTGAATATGAGCTGCTTGGTCTCAGCAAAATATGTTCTTCTAGTATGAAGGTCTTTTGGATGTATTTAGTTATTTTCTTTAATCACTTGGTATAGGATTCCATGCAAATTTCTTACAATGTTGATGTGACAAAGATCCGGGGCAAAAGTGGTTAGCTTCTGCATATTGAAAACATGTGGAAAAGCCTCTAAATTTATGTTTGTGGATGAGCAGACTCTGAAACCTTCAGCACCCATGGACTGGAGTTCATCTGTGTTCTCTGTGGATCAGAAGTAAAGATCTGCTAGTGTACAAATGCATTTCTTACTTTGTGCTGACATAGTTTCTCTGATAATAGGCCTCTTTAATAGCATGAATTTGTAAATCAAAAGTACAGTAAATATATCAACTGTACAATACTTTCCATGTCTAAATAAACAGGGTTTTTTCACTTTGACTTTCATCTTTGGGATGTCAAGCTGAAGATTAGAAGGCAATTTTCAAACTGAAGGAGGGGGAGGGGAACCGTGATGTTATTCTGCAGAAGTTATTTGATTGCTCTTCATAGTCTTTTCATTACAATTGGCATTTAGAAACTCAACCACACGTGCCGCTCCACACCTTTCTACATGATACTGTTTCTTCCTGTTCTCCTTATCTGTAACTGTGATGATGCACAGCTTTCTCCTTTTTCTTTCTTGTGGGTTTGTGCAGTTTCTTGATGTTTGTGACAGGCCACGATAGGGGAAGCTTTTATCACTGTGGGGTTTGGAGGCCTCAGTAAATTGAAAATTGCAAATGAAATCCACTGGGCTTGAATTCATCAGCTATTATGTCAGATGACCTTTGGCAGCTGCTGATAAAAATGAGAGAATGTTAGCTCTGATCCAATTTTCAGCACTAACCATTCCTTTTCAAATCCATTCACAGTCAGGCAGCAGACACATGGGAAGTGAAAATGATAGGGTTTCAAGAGAGCTGCATTGTGTTGCAGATTAAGATTTTCTCCCCCTATTTCTAGAGGTCGGCCCCCAGGCCCCTGTCTGGTATCTACCTATTGTCCAATCAGTTTCAATATCTGCTTCAGAGGACATGTTAGCCATCCTTACAGATAAGTGCTTACAGGAGAAAATGTTGGACTTAATAGTTTTGCTTAGGAGGCATCAAGGGTCACAGTGTACCAATATTGACTGGCACATGTTAGTTTAATCTGACATTCTTAGGAATGTGACACTAGATTCTTTCAGAGTTGTTGATCTCTGAGATTTTTGTTCCCAGGTCTAGCTTTTATAAATTTTATTTTCCTGTAACTGTTTATATTCATGAGCCACTGATATTCATAAAACTGTCTGCTAAGCTGGGCCCAAGTTGGCCCTTTCCTTATATGTCTACCTTACGTGTTGCATAATTATGAAACCAGGGCTGCATGTTGGTACAATGCTTTTTCTTGTTAGAGAAAAGCCATTTTGTCTGCAGTTTCAAACTATGCATGGTGGAAAATTAAACACTTTCAATTAGGCTTTCAGGCCAAAATTAACACAATAAATACATTTTTTAACTGGGAGAGATATGAATTTTACCTTCAAAGAAGTTCCTCTCTCTGCCTTTGGCTTCCTGAAGAATGAGTGCACTCCAGAAGTTTCTCACGAGCTCAAGGGCTGAACCCTGGCTCAGAATGACCCGTTAAACCAACATAATATTAATGTGCGTTCCCCTGTCCCGTTAGCTTTTTTTCTACTTAATAAGGAAAAGAACAAAATTCTTGAGTCTGTTACCTTGGAAAAATAACGTATGTCATTACGATTTTGAAGTTTTAGAATAGTACCTTCTACTGCTGAGTTCTTCAGTTCTTACAGAGGCATAGCTCCCATTGAATTCTGTTTTTAGAATGCAGTAATGATATGTAGATTGGACTTGTTTGGACAAGAATTCAAAAATCAGATTCCTTGACTGATCACACTGTCATTCTTCAAAACATCGCTAATAGGTCTTCCTTGGAAAAGATATTCCTAATATTCTTACCAAAATGTTTCAAAAGCACAATGCCATCTTAAAGTTACATACATTTTATATGTAACACTTCTGCTGATTCCTTCAGCGAGACTGTGAATAAATATTCAGTGACTCAGCTTGATAAATAAACAGATTAAGCTTAATTTATATGATAGAGAAAAAGCATTCCTCGGGAACTTGATACTAATATTGCTAAAATCTAAGTGCTATTTTTTTAAATAACTCAAATTGTAATAATTTTCCTAAAGATATTTAATAGGGGAGAAAATACACTGCTTCTGTGTATGTCGGTAGTGGTCTGAACATTGAAGAATGAGAAATAAACCCACTATTTTAAAGATTAATATGGAATGTGCACAGGCATTGATTTTATTCATCATTAAATTAATGCTAAAGCTAATATAATTACATTTTATTTGTTTATATAACATAGAAAATAATTTCAATAAGTTATGAGTCTAGCTGTACCCTTCTATCATGGGCAAAATTTATAGTTGACTCAGAAAGTAATCATCTATTTTGCATTAGTATGTTGTTATATTTTACAAATCATCATCTTTAAGATATGAAATTGCAGAACAATCACTATTATCCTTAGAACTGTTCATATCTGAATCTTTAGGAAATCTGACTACAGACTCAAACTTCTTGTCTCTCTGTCTTACAGTTAAAAAAAAAAGTCTGTCTCCATTTTCTTCTCTGTTCATATAATTTTCTGACCTCTGTAATGGTATCACTAAACCTTTTGTAGTTTTCCCATCACAAATAAGGAATTTTCATGAAATGTCAACAAAGCCAAAACATCTGTTAAATATGTGCTTATTTAAAATTGTGATGTAGATTCAAGCTATATTAGAATAAAATATATATAAAAATAAAATTTCCCATGGAAGCTGCCCTTTATCAAGCCAGCAAGAAAAACTGGCTGGAGCCAGCTACGTAAGAAAACATGAGGTCCAGGCTGGTTGGTGGTCTGGAGAGTGCTTTTATTTCAGTGGTATTTGTGGCTTTCCTCAGGAGCGCTACGATTGTGTCTGTTCAAATTGTCCTAGGAGATTGACTTTACTTCTAGGAGTCCTAGAGTATAAGGAACTGCTGCTATTCGTTCATTGTTTTTGCATCTAAGCATCACTATAAACATGTGACCACCCTCTTTTATGGGGAAAAACAAATTTCTTTGGGTAGAAGACAATACTCAGCATAGGTGAGATTTGGCTAACTTCTTATGTATCCTTCAGGTGAACCTTGTTACTCATATTTTAGTTTTGGTTTTTCATAAGTCAATGAATACTGCAATTGAAAACAGTTACCTGGAATTACAGTGAGAAAAAACAACTTTAGGTCATGCTCACAAAGCATATGTTGGCTAAACGTGATTAAAACGTAACTATGCCTGCCATTCAAAACAAATACTAAATTGTGAAAGGTATTAAACAATATTCTAACAAACATTAGCTTCATTTTTTTGAAAGCTATTCCAGAAAACAGAGAATGCAACAATGAAAGCAATTCTATTTTTATTACTTTTTGAATCTTACTTTTGGATTTATATTTTCTGTTAAACATTCCAGGATGTCTTAAAGTGTTTGATATTTTATTAAATTACACGACATTTTAATTGTTGTATTCTACTACTTAGAACAGAATGGTATTTTCTACCAAACTTTTACATCTTTTATTCTGACTGTTAGGCAAGTTATACTTACACAATATTAAAGGAAGTTTTCTTTAAATCCTTTAAACCTGTTCCAGTAGTATGTTTAAAAGGTGGTGTTCATGATTATGACGCCCTTAAAAGAGTTTCTATGAAAGTGAATACAGTTCACAGCAAGCATTTAGTGACACTAAGTCCAAAGTGTGTCTGTAATCCGTTATGTTTCTGAAATACCGAGAATACTTGGAGGGCTTGAAGTGCCAGTGTGACAGAACAAATGGATTTCTCTTTGAATAAGCAATGGTTTCTGTGCAGAAGTTGTCTAAGATCTGTTTAAAACTTCCCTATCTATCATCTCCCTGCCAAGATAAGTACAAAGGCTGGCCTGGGGACCATCTTCTCTCTTACATAGTTTGTTTGTGTCTGCTTAGCCTACTTACAACTGTAGGATTCCTGTACAAGTAGTGGACACAATTTGGATCCTAATGTTTGCAAAGCTTTTTAAACCTCAACACTAAAAAGCTATATCTTTTAAAGCTTGCATTACATTTTGTTTAACTTCTCATGTTTTACATATATTGGTGATTTTTTAACGAATATCTAGTAATTTGCTAAATCTAATTATAATCTAAGCAACAGCAGTTTGCTGATTTCTTTTGCAAGTATCCCTTTTATAGTGTGATTGTAAATGAGCTTAAAACCTGATGCTGACCATGTATTAAAAAACTATTTAAATTCTGCATTCATATCCTTATTTATTATACAACAAAGTTTTGAGGAATCCTTGGTCAAAATAAGGCCATAATCCCCAGTGCTACTTATTTAAGATGTAATTAAAACATCTTATAAGATGGGAAAGAACAGAACATTTGTCCTGCTGAGCTTACAGTTTAGTTAAGCAGAAAAGTGTTGCTAGAGAGGAGAAACAGGCATGTAAATGTCTAAGAACACACATAATCTTTTTTTGTTTGTTTTACATTCCTGTATATATAAATGTCATATATATGCTGTGGTTAGGAGAATAGGTGAAGAGCATGCTTTAAAATAGGAAAAGCCCACATTTTTGCCTGTCTCATCGTACTGATTTGTTAAAGGAGTTTTTTAATTTGTAATTTGATTTTGTCTTGTGTCTGTGTGTCATCTCCTAAACTTAAACACCAACTGTAGGACAGATAAGTACTATTTTATTTTGTTTTTCTCAGGTTCTGTTGATTTATGTAATGCTTTTCATAAAAATATTGTTTCCTAAAAATGGTAGCATAATCAATATTTATGGTTAAGGTGGTTTTTCAAAGTGTTAGTCATTCTCCCAGATGACTTTTTTCTGCAGTGTCCAACATGACTCACTTCTGGAAAACCCGTTTTATGAACAATGATTTTCTCAACCTCATATCGAAAAAAATTAAGTTGTGTGAAGAATTATAAAAAACAAAGTATCATTTGGAGTTTGAGAGTGACATTGGATTGACTGCTGTTTGTCAACCTTTTTTGTTAGGTTGTTTACTGCTTAAGAGAACACTAGATGCATGAATGAAAATCCAGAATCACTTCACTGAAGTCAGTGGCGTTATTTGAGTGCATGTTCGTGTAACTAAGATTAGATTTTGGTCACTTACAGTTTCCTGTATTTTTTGCAGTGTGAAATATGCAGTTGTCATTTTAGTAATTGTGCGTACATTCAACAGGAATTTTACCAGTGCCAGGTCATGTAAGCAGTCTGTTTACCGTATTATTTCTTGCTCTAGTGTGTTTAACTGCTGACTCCATCGATGAGCATTTCATGTGTTTGTTCATGTCTTTTTTGAATGATGCATCAATGATGACACTTATACTGAAGCTTGTAGAGCAATTAATGTTGCTGCTGTTAAAGAAAATATATTTGCATCTCTTTAATGAAGACATCTGGGGGAAATGCTGATCCTTCTGTTTAAAAATCTTTCTTTGAATGTTCAACTTTGAGGACTCATAGACAACATCCCTGTATGTGCAGATGGAAATTATATCAAAAAAGACTAAAGCGTGCCAAAATCTTATTTCATCTTAGGATTGACCACTCATTCAAAATTAGATAATAGATTTGACTTTGTCTCTCTAATTGGACATTAATGTACATAGAACCATCCTTTCTTATGGAAAAATCACAAAGGGAAAAAATGCATTTAGCTTCCTAAATATTTATTCCTTTGTAGAAAGAATACTATTTTTAAGATGGAAACTAGGAGATTGTTCAAGAAGTCTAAGATGCTCAAAAGTTCTGCAGAAATAGCAGCTGTCCATCTGACAAATATGGTAGCTTGGCAAAGTTTCTGCCCCAGTGGTATTCCCTTGGCTGCCTTTCCACAGTGGCATCATGCATTCGTGAAATCTTTACTTTCTCTGAGATTTGAGTTTATCTACCTATTCACATCTTATGAGATGCAAAAGGTATGAACTTCTTCATGCACGTGTAGTTGAAAAGTTGCCATTGACAACAAAGTGGACCAGTGGTTTCCCACCACCCAAACATGGCTGTATGGAGTATCACTAAGGTCTTGACAATGGGCAAGCATGTACAAAACCTGCTGTTTCTTCTCCCTAATTCCTCCCTGTGCAGTTCTGCACCAGAGGCACATGTAACATAGCAAAGCTCTATATGATTTTGTAAACTAAAAGAAATGGTTTTCAGCAAGCTGACTTGCTGAAATTATCAAAATTGTTGGATGATCTATAATTATAATTTTCTATCTTCATCAGGTGAATTGCAATTTTTTTTCTTTTAGATGATGCAGATGCTTTGCAAATGACTTCTGAAAAGGAATTGTACAAAGGAATCAAGTTAATATCTTAGAAGTCTTACGTGATGTTATGCTGATGTGCTGGTAAATTTACATTGTTAACAGTGTAGGAAGAAACATAAAAAAGCCAAGATGTCCTAGAATAGAGTTCAACAATCAGTTATATTTATTTATTTTAAAAAGTGGTAAAGACAATAACCTGAACAAAAGAGAATGAGAGTTATGCTTGTTCTTCCTGTTCTGATTTTATGCTGGTTGTCCTTGCTCTGTTGTGCTAGAAATAGCTGTGGAGAAAGCAAGTAAGATTTCTAACAGATTTCTAAGACTTGTGATACCAACATTCTTCTTTGACAAATGATTTTCCTCACATTTGGGAATGAATGAAGGGAGAGCAGTTTGGAAGTACTGTAGATTTTGCAGGGTCAAGATCATCTACAGCTGACTGTAAATTGGTTTTGTTTATTCTGTATTTCACCTGTGTGATTTACAAGGCAGGAAAGGATTTGCTTTTGAATTTAGCATTTTTGCTTCATACACACATTCATTTACACCTGAAATTCGATAATGTATGTTCTTCAGATCGGAGAATAATCTGTAGTTGTGTTATGAAATTTGCTACTCTAAAAATTGTGGTGAATTGTTGCAAAACAAAGGGATATCTTTGAAGCCTGTCTATGATTGATTCATAGGCAGGAGTTATAGTGATATTCATTTTAGTTAAATTAATGAGATAGTCCATTGATGGCTGGTTTCCTACTGAAATTTGTTTAGATTTTTTTTTACCTTATGCTACTTTAAAGAATAGATAAACATTACTTGCGAAATTAGATTTGTGACATATTAAGTGGAAAATAACAAGAAGATTTGTAATTTATGGAGGCATGAGTAATTCCTATTCTCCTGGCCTCAGGCCTGATTAATTTGCTATAATATAGTCTTTTGATAGTTTTCATTTTTCTTTCTGGTTTTTATTATTTTTCAAATTACAAATTGTTCCAAAGCACAGCAAATTAAAGCAAATTAATCGTTTGGTTTTTTATATCCAACCTTCATTTTAAAGAATAAACTTAAGTTTCTGCATATATAACTGGGAATGGATTCTATGACATAAAATTACATCAGAACATGGTATTAAAGAATTCAAAATCACCTTAAAAAGTTCATAACAAATTCAACATAAATTCTTAGAACTGCACTGTCCCTGTCTTTCGTTCAATACAGTGATAATTCAATTTCTGGAGAGCTAGCAATTGCTCATAAGAAAATGTTTCTTCTAAGAAATTTTTTGTTGTTAGATTTTTATACTCACTGGTATTGTTATTATTTATCAGTAGAGAGCTCTACAAGGTCTCATTCTGCTCCAGTCAGTGTTGTAAAAATGCATGGTGAGCCTGGCAGCTGGGAGTGTTGATGCCAGAGTGTCTGTATCAGTGGCATCTGGATGTGAGATTGGCCACCTTCCTAGGCTGTTGGCTAGCTGCACTGTTGCCTATTCAGATGTATCTGTACTAAAGCATAACAAATTTACATACATTTTGCATAAAGCTTTCACGCTATTACTTCTGTGTTCCAGGTTGCAGACTGCTACACTGAAGACGAATCAGAAAACAAAAGCATTATACCTATCAATCTATTATTCACAAAATATATTTTAATCTCTGTGCATCTTTTATAAATGGGTCGCTTGGAACTTTTATATTCGTGGTGTAGGAGTAAATGAAAATGGGGAATAGAATGACACATTGGTAAAAAAATCAGAGATAAAGTTTTTGCATAGACTGGAGGTTATCACCACCTTCTTTTCATTATTAAAGAAAAAATGTTAGACGTCCTTAAACTGTTATTGAAGTGGTGGGGCTTGTGGAGCTCATACTTTTATTGTTTTCTCTTTAAGTTCCTCCACTGTATTCATTTCAGCAGCAAAAGAATGACTAGGAACCTCATGGAAAGTTGTTTCATGCTGCAAGGTTATCAGGTGACCTAAATGCCATCCACTTATGAAGCCTTTTCCCACAGTTGTCTGCATGTGAAAGAAGAGCTCATGGAACAGTTTATGCTTAAAAGCAGGTTTGTAATCAATTAGGACCAATAAATGAAATCTTTCTTTGCTGCTGCTGTTAGAAAACATTGAAATGGAAAAAACATCCAGTTAGTTGATACAGACATATGGCCGTGAGTCTGATAGGAGGAGCAACTGGTCAGTTCCATATGTTCAGGGTTTTCCGGTAAAAGTTCAAATGACTGGAATTTTTTGTGCTGTAGGCAAGGATATATATTGCCATTTCTCTCCAGGAACTTATATAAGCAGTAATTTCTTTGCCTTTTTTTCCTTCCCATGTCTTCTTATATACTACAGGATATAGGTCAATCTCTGCACGTACAGTATATTTAATTACATTCATTTAATTACTTCTGGATATATCCAAAAATTGTTCTGAAGAAAATATTGAGCTTTACTTTTCTAATAGACCAATCTTAATGCATAACGTATCTGAGCTTTCATGCCGACAGAGTGAGGTATTAGGTATATCTGACCAACTGTTAGATTTTTTCACATGCCTGTTAAAATCTAAAGTCATGACTTCTGATGTTTCATTTTTATTTGGCCCACTTGAGGACTTGTTAGAAGACAAGACATTACTTCATGTTTAGATTTTAAGAATGACATTGGATTGGTGGCAAAATCTGCGTTTACTTGGCTTTTCTGTGTTCGTGTCTTTTCACTTGCTATGCATAAGCTCTCAACACGTGCCATTTTTCATAAGAATATGTATTTTACCTAATCAGCATATCTGTAGCCATGCATAAGGATGAAAAATGTGGTTTATGCTATCCAAATAGTATCTTGATAAAGCTCTAGTTGTATCTCAGAATTTATTAGATCCTACTGTGCTGAGCATAGAGCAATCCCATAAGTGGATAACTTTCATGCCCCATTATTATATATTATATGAATTCTGTAAGCCTAAATTAATGAGATCCAAATTGTCCTTCAGAAGAAATCCATGCATCTTTGATGGTGGAACAAAAGAAATACTGATTTCCCATAGCCATAAGGTATATGTCATAACCAGTGACATAATAAAACTGAGCTGACTCTTAGAATCACAGGCTTTAAAAAACATATCTATAGAAGTATGTACATATATTTATACAATATTTATGTTTTTATCTATGTAGGCTTATGTATGTATATATTTAAGTTCCTTGAAAGAATATCTGGGAGTGTTGCTATGAGCTGGACATGGAACAAAGTATTTGTGACTATTCTCGATTTGTCTGCAGTTTCGAACTCTGCAAGGTCATCTTGTCAAAACACAATTTTGAGATCTGAAATAAATGAACAGAAGAGAAACAAACAGACTGGATTAAAACACTCTCCCAGTGTTGTCAGATAATTACCAAAAAGAAAGTGCCTGCACTGGAAATATCAATAACTGTAATGTGTGAGATTTGTTAAAACACGCAAACTTGCTCTCCACTGACTGTCACTAATATTTATTCGTCCAGTGACTGTTAATCACACCAAGTTTACAGTCCCGTATAGCACCTGTCACAGGTGTTGATCATTAATCAGCTATTACAGCAGTTTATTCTGCTGCTGACAACTTGCAATTTTCTACTGATTCAGCTAGTTTGTCAGGTGGGAATTATGGCATAGCGCATGTGACAAAACACATCACACATTTCTCTCTCTCTCTCCTCTCTCTCTCCCCCCTTCTTTTTTTTTTCCTTTTTTTTTCTTTTTTTTTTTTTTTTTAATTTTCAGGCTTCTCTCTCTTCCTCTCTCTCCCCCTTTTTAGACAAACAATATCTGGGAACTCAGAAGTAATAAGGCGGAATGTATAATTAATTACCCAGCTTGCTCTAATTAGGGATGAATAAGTTGTGTCCCTCTCATCATCACAAATGTGGTGATGGGTAATACCAGTTTATGCTGTATTAACTGCAAATATGCAATCCTTCTGAGAGCACTTTTGTTGATGAATTTGATGAATGTGACAATAATTAGCAGAGACAGATGAGAGCTAAATTACTACTGACAATGTAATGCTATCCCGCTCGAGGGTCTGAGAACGTGGCAGGCTAACATGGCAGGGACCGGGGCCTCGTTTCTAATTAATAGTCGCCTTTTTTTTTTTTTTTTTTTTTTTTTTTTTTTTTTTTTTTTTGCCAGTGGGGAAAAAAAAAAAAAGAGGAACGGTAATTGTTTTCGTCAAAGGCTGCAGGGAGTTATCAGGGTAATAAAGTTAATTAGCAGAACAAACATCCTTTCACTGCCTTACCAGATTGAGGAAAAGAGGGTAATTCAAACTGTGGAAAGATATGACTAGATGAGATGATAAGGAGAAAAATTTTACACAGGAGGCTAACAGAATCAAATTTTTTTCTTCATTTCTTTTGGCTTAGTCCATGGAAAGGAATTATACATTCTCTTCTTTCAGCTCATAAAGTTGCTTATGTATAAAACTTTATTGTTCTGATTTCTGCAATGGATGGGAAATGAAGTTAAGAAAGATCATATTACATTGTTCAATTTTTTCAGGGCCTTCCAAATAGCCATTGTTTTGTTACATTATGTGCAATTTCCTTTTTATTAAAGTGACTTTTCCTAATATCCACGGCACTGTGTTGATCGCATAATGTTCTTCAAAAAGAAACCTGTTTTTACTTCGTCTCCAGGTCTTCAATGGACTCATTGAGTGTGGCCATTGTACTAGGTTCTGAAGTAGCTAGCTCAGAGTTTGAATTAGTTGATGGATTTCTTTGAGCAGCATTTCTTTTACTATCCTCTAGTGTAAGTATGAAAAGAAAGTCCTTGTTCCTGCCAGTGTTAATGCATGTGACTAGCTTTATGCATGAGTAGTCCTATTACATTTGCCTCCATTCAGTTACTTGTACGCATAGGCAGGGCCAAGGTCCAAAAGGAGAGACTCTTTCAGAAGTAGTAACATTGAGGTTTTTAGGTTGCTTTGTACAGCAGTTCTTATTCTCAGGTATTTTCAGCAATGTTGCCATTTCTCTTTCAAGATTTTGGCCTACCTCCATGGTATGGCTGGCATCATACTGTACTATGTTAGCACAAGCTATTTGTACGTATGGACTTCCAGAAGGTTTTGTAAACCAGAGGGATCCATGGAAGCAAAAACATGTTCACCCGATAGGGTATTGGGAAAATTAGCTATTGAATTGTCCTCTTAAATCATTGTGAAGTAACTTCTGATAGAGCTGGTTAGTCTCCTTCTGGCATGTATGGTGGACTACAGTATGGAAAGTATATGTAAAGACTCTGTAGGTTGCAGGTCCTCCAAAGAGAGGGAGATTCAACTGTCTTTAGACTGCACATTGAAACAGGATCCCAAGCCTGGGTGTGATCCAGCTCTGATATTTTGGTACACGTGGTAGCAACAGTACATCCAACGCAATGAGAATGCCCTATATTTCTACTGCCAAACAGCTTCTTCCTTCAACACAAGCAGAATGACTCAAAGGACTAGAAAAACTCTTGGTGGAATTTAGTTGTTTGTTTAGAGTTTTCCTGTGTGACTGCACCCAAATTCCATAGGTTGGCTTCCTGAACCCTGTGTAAGACTACTGAACTTAACATCAGTAAAGCAGGACTTTCAGCCTTTGTCTCTCTGCATCTCTGTCCCCTTTGATAGACATTAATATGCCCTGCTTTTATTACCTATCTTTATTCTACAGAATATAAATGCACAAAAATTGTGAGGCTTTCAGTAATAGAAACATGTCATATGTCCAAGCATAACTACAGGCTGGGCAGAGAATGTATTGAGAGCAGCCCTGAGGAGGACTTGGGGATGTTGGTTGATGAGAAGTTGATAAGAACATGATCCGGCAGTGTGTGCTCACAGCCCAGAAAGCCAACCATATGCTGATCTGCATCAAAAGAAGCATGACCAGCAGGTTGAGGGAGGTGATTGTCCCCCTCTACTCTGCTCTCATGACACCCCACCTAGAGTACTGTGTCCAGCTCTGGGGCCCCCAACACAAGAGGGGCATCAACCTGCTTGAGTTAGGCCAGAGGAGGCCACAAAGATGATCAGAGGGCTGGAGCACCTCTCCGATGGAGACAGGCTGAAAGAGTTGGCATTCTTCAGCCTGGAGAAGGGAAGGCTCAGGGGAGGCCTTAGGGCAGCCTTCCAGAACCTAAGGAGGACCTACAAGAAATCTGGGGAGAGACTTTTTACAAGGGCATGTAGGGATAGGAAAAGGGGGGATGGCTTTAAACTGAAAGAGGGTAGATTTAGGTAAGACATTAGGAAGAAATTCTTTGCTGTGAGGGTGATGAGACATTGGAATAGGATGCCCAGAGAAGTTGTGGATGCCCTATCCCTGGAAGTGCTCAAGGCCAGGTTGGATGGGGCTTTGAGCAACCTGGTCTAGGGGAAGGTGTCCCTGTCCATGGCAGGGGGTTAGAACTACATGATTGTTATGGTCCCTTCCAACCTAAACCATTCAATGATAGCTACTTACTGTAGACAAGGACATAATTTGACAAAAGTTTCCACAAACTTTTCTCATAACTGAAAAATACTCAACTTCTGTAATCGATTACTGTCTCTTCTGTCTCTCATACTGACCTGAGCCAACCCTTTCTCAACCATTTCAGTCAGTGAGTTCTTTGCCCTTCTTCCTCTCTATGCTCATCTATCTTCTATTTTAACTTCCTTCTTCCTCCTTTTTTATTCTGGCAGCTATCACATGGCAACTTGCACTATGTCAATAATGCTGACAAATGCAATTGTTGTCATTGGAGCAGCAAATCAGTTTTGTTTGTAATCATGTTGGTGACACTTTTTCTATATTCCTTAACAGAGCTTGTAAAGAAGAGATAAAATCCAGAAGAGAGATTAAATACTGGCCTTTTTTTTAATGGTTCATTAAGCACGTGTTGGCTACTTCAAAGGGCTGCATCAGTGCAGCTCTGGAAAATGGGAACTAGCAGAGTGGGTGAGGCAGTTAGCTGCTCTGGATCAGATGCATTTTCACAGTCCTTCATTAACAGTCTATGCAGACAAAACTCCTTATCAGGAAGTAAAAGCAGCGAACTATGAGCAAAGTATAACCAAGCTATTAAGAAAGAACTGTTCATTATCTCCTTTAATAAATCTTCACTGTAAACATAATTAATTTATTAATATGAAGGATGTTAGAGTTGTGTATACCATATATTTGCTTTCTGTTTTCAAACTAATTAATTAGTGGAGAAAAATGCAATTCCAGTGGCTGTGGTATTCTACAATCCCACAATTTAAGGCTGACTTTAACATTATCTAAGTAATTTAAAATGTCCTCTTTGTAGAAGACTTTCTGCTTCTGTCAGAGAACTCAGTTTCTGCAGGATCAATGCTAAAAGCATTACTTAGTGTAGTACCAAAATACTGTAGTAAGGATTGCATTGACTTTTAGCTTCTTACTCAGTAGAGATTCCTAGACATATCAGCACTTGACCTCAAGTCTTCCCTCTCTGTGCACACCCACTTTTAAGGTCATCCAGTTGTTCTATCTTTGAAACTCTCCACAGCATTGCCCTACACCACACAAGCTTTCTGTCCATGTGCTGAGTACTGCATGACTCTGCCTTGCTCAGTCATACCCAGTTGCTTCCCCTAACCATTGTCCTCTTTGCCCATTTGTTAGCTTCTGATATGCAGAGTGCAGCTTCTTCTCTCCCAGTCTATACACAATTTTTTTTTCCTGATATTATGTGAATATTTCCTTCGTCCCCTGCATTCATGCTTCTTCCTTCGAAGATTAGAGAAAACAGAAGAAACAGGTTTAATATCACATGATTATCAAAATATCCACCATCTCAACCACTCTTAGTGGATATTGTCTCTCTTTTCAGTACTCCCATGTCATTCCATTATAATGACCTGGAGAAAGGGACCGTGTGCTTTTCTTTTCGAAAAGTGCCCAGAGAGCACCACTGCGTGTGTTAGCAGGTCAGCAGTAACAGAGAGAATATTTTAGCTCAGCAAGGCTAATATTTTCTTGCAGAATTTTTCATTTAAGAGTGTGAAACTGCCCTGTTATTTCATTCTTGGTTTTCCTCTCTGGCTACTTGACACTAACTCTGATTTTCTACTTGAAAAGGGACAGAAGAAACCATCCTGTCTAAATCAGCTTGATATTATGGGGTTCATTGGTTAGCATTTATATGCCTTATATCTGAACCTTTTTCACCTGGCTTATGAATGGCGTATCTCATCATGCTTATTAAGCCAGGGTGCTTTATAGCCACGGAAGAACTTAGTTTATGCTTTTAAAATCAGGTGTACATTTAAAATGTAAGGAAGTTTGAAGTCACTCTAAATGTAACAGTCTGTGTTTTCTCAAAACAGTCTTTAATGGAAAAGCAGGTTTAGAAATTGAACATACTTAAATCATGAATCTTACCTTTATTAGTACTTTTGGAGGTATATTTATCACTGCTGAAATTGTGTTCTATTGATTTTTAGCTGTTTACTCCAGGGAACAGGGTTTGTCCACAGTGTATGGAAGCTTGCTCTTAATCTTAACTCAGATAAGCATAAGAATATAGTTAAACAAACATAAAGGGCTCAAATTTAACATATTCTTAATGATAAAATTATTTAAGTGTTCTTTTTTGCAACTGAGGTTCTGTAGTGTTGTCTAATGAAATTACACCACTGCCTGAAGTCATTTAAAGCTGCATGCAAACAAATATTTGTACACAAGGTGGTGATGTTAGCAACCAGCTTCTTTTTATTAGCAACCCACAATAAATAACAATATTGTTTTGGCTCTGTGGTGTCTTAAGCTAACTTTGGGTGCTTGTATAAGGACAGATCTGTAATATCAGCAAGAGAACTGAATTGATCTCAAGGTATCAAAGAAAAATAAATGTGAAGCTTAAAAAGTCTTCATACCTTTCAGGGCTTCCCATTTTCTTATGACATAATTGCACCAAGAGAATCATATAAAACTTCAAATATAATGATGGTAAAAGCAACATGTATCAGAAAAGGTAGATAATGCAACCTTTTATTAAAGATATCATTCATATTTTAAATATTTCTCATGCTACATCTAACTGGTTTAAAAATAGCAGCAGTTAAGACTGGCTGGTAAGAGAGGAAAGTCTTTCTTTTTAAACTGACATAGAACAAGGATAGAGCTAAAACCAAGGAAAGGGGTAATAAATAATGACAACAGATGTTTGTAAACCTTTTGCTCCTGTGTTCACTGTTTCCATGTGTTTTCTTGTCTTGATGTGCTGTCAGCCTCCTCTCACCTGGGACTAGTGATATCTTATCAAAGCCTAAGCAGTTCCTCTTCACAACAGGCAGATAATAGTGCCTTTCAATTTATCATACTCGAAGTCTAAAAGAACCATGGGAACGATTGGTCAGGTGACAGTTTGATGGACAGTTTGACAGCCCTTAAAGCATCATGGGAAATGGTTGTCACCTGATTTTTCAGAGCAACTGAGGAGATAACCTTCAGCATGACAGGAAAAACAAAAATCTGAATATTTGTGTAGGGTTTGCTAACAGCCGTAATACTCACTTAGGTGATAATAGGGATGAATTTAGATTACTTGAAATGGAGTTATCTTGAGCTGGGATCTCTTTAGCTTGTAAATGTTTTTGACATCTTTAGCTGCTTTTTGACACTTTTACTGAATGTGTAATTCTTCAAACAGAGATAATGTAAGGAGTGCAGATAGATTATTTGGTTTGTATTTGCCAAACTCTCCACATAACATAGAATGAAATCAGAAACATAAAACTCCTAAAAAAAATTTGCTTCTTGCTTTGTACATTATTGTTCTCGCTACCAAAAAAATCAGTCCTTATTCAGAGTGAAATGAATCTCTCTTACTGGCACCATTTTAGGGTAAACCACACAGATGTTTGCACCAGAAATCACCCTCAAAATGGCCACTGCTGTGGTCTCCTGCTGAGATTAACAAACAGGTCAAATGTTGACCTGAGAAAGACAATATCCTACTCTTAGGTCAAGACTGAGGCTTTTGAAAAGAAAGTGTGTAAATGCTGGCATTGCTGCCACCTTGGTTTTACTGCTGTGGATAATTACAAGATGCAGGTTTCTAGGTAATGTAGTTCTGGTACTTCTCAGAAACACTGAAAATAAAAAATCTTGATAAATAAGATCACAGCTGTAGGTTTTCAAGGAGAAACTGGCTGTCAGAAATGGCTAAGTTTGGCGGGTTTTTTTCTTCTTTCTCTAAAACCTGATCTATGTTGTATCTGTGAACGTTAAATCAATGTAGAAGTCTCACTGTTGTCCTCCAAGAGGAACAGAGGAGATTGATGCCATGGGTGTACTCCACCTGGGAAAAAGTCTATAATGCAACTCAACTGATCAGTATAATCAGGAAGAGATGCTTTGGAAACCATTCCTATACTTATTTTAAAACTACACAGCTAGTTTGAGCAAGTTATGGGAGTTTCTCAGCTTTTTTTTTTTAATTGTATTTTTTATTGCACATTACAGACTGTTCTGAACTGAAATCTGTCTGATTCTTCCCACGTCATTCTTTCACTCTTCTCTTTATATTAATGATGTCCACACCACCTTCAATCATTTTTTCAGTCCTCTACTTACTTTCTGTCAATAAGTCTTTGGTTTCAAGGTCCTGAACAACTGAGCTCTTCTTGCAGCCCTTTCCTAGTTTTGTTTTCTGTTCTCTCATCATCATTTTCTCTCTTGCCCGAAGAATGACAAATACAGCTCCTTCTGACTGCAGAGCCTTGTTCTGTGCAACTTTCAGCTCATATCATGCCATCTTTATACTTCAGAGTCCCTCTTTTAAAACACGATTCAATGCTTTTTTTAGTGAAGTTTGTAAACCACGTATTTCTTCCACAAGAAGTTGCAATAGCAATACTGTTATTCACCCTCTGCCCTGCTGAAGGAGAAACCATATAGACATGTATTTATGATCACTGACTGGCACAGAATAACATGACACAAAAATAAGTGGCACAGAAAAATAAAGTAAATAAGAGGGGGTTTTTCAGCATTATATATATATGCTCTCCTGCTTGTCTTTCCAGAAACAAATTTCAATATATTGTCAAAAGTTTTAACAAGCTGAAGACACTGTTGGAGTTCTGCCATTAGAAATCTAAAAATTTAATTCAGAGCATATTTAGTATTTATAATGCTGTATAGAATCATTCTTAAATTATAAATAAAAACAATGTTGTCCAGATAATTTAACATTTTCCCTATTATAACTATACACTATAACTACAATACTTCAGTAAAATTTATATTTTTCATAATCTGAAACCAGATTATTACTGAGACTGCAGTTTAAAAATAATAGTTTAGGATGTGACTGTGTGCAAGCATGCACAATATGTGCACATCCCACTCTATAGTGACTGAATATCAGTATAGCAAGCTATGAGATAATTGCATGCTGGTTGTGCCTGTGGATGTCCACAGTACTCAACGATACACTGGCTTTGGGCAGGCCATGGCAGATGGTGTGTTTGGATGTGGGTTTTTCCAGATGAAGGTAGAGAAATCTCTCTTTAAGCTTTCACAGCTTGCCATGTAAATACTATTGTTCCAGTCAGCTCTGATTTATATCCAAGGCTATGGTAAGATAAAAAAGGGCCCTTATCCTTCTGTCACAAACTCCTCTTTGTTAAAGTTTCTTTTGTCAAATAGCTCATACTCTGACTTATGTTTTTTTCAATACTGTGTTTAGTTTCTGATCTCAGTGCTGTTTTGCTCAAAATATACTTTAATTGCAAAGTTAGTATTTCCTGAGTAAAAATTGCAGACTTATTATTTGCTTTAGATTTAGTATTTAAAATAGATTTTATATATTTTTTTCATATTGGTAGTGAAAGAATCATCTAAATCAGTATTTTCTATATTGCTTTTTTAAAATAATAATAAAATCTACTGCAAATGAGTTTAACAAAATATCTTGGAGTGATCCACAGCTTCTACAGAATGCAAGTTACAACTGCAGGTTTTTCCCTCTTCGTTTTTGCAGATAAACAATGTGGTTGTCAGAGAACCTAATCAGTATTTGAGTTGACAAACAACCAGACAAAAAAGGTATTTAGCAGGGCCTCTTATTTCTCTAATGACAGAATATAGCCATCAAGTAAACTCAGTAACAGCTGCTCCCTTGTGTTAGAGACTTGAAGATGTCTTCGTTTTGAAAAAGTTTGGAGGGTATTCTTTACTTTCACCAGAGAATATGTAAACAGGCATTTTTATTTCTTTTTGGTGTGGAAAGAGAGAAATCAGCTGATTAGCCAACTTAATACTGCTTTCTGTGACTGTGTGTATGGAGTTCTTTAGTTTAAAAACTACATCTTGTGTGTCAATTGTGATCAGATAATTGCTGATAAGAAATACGACTTGCTTACTGAGCTCTCACATAACATCCATCTAGAACTCGAGCATGCACCTTGTGTGAAAGAGGGGGACCCTCATCTTGTTATGGGTGACAGTTTATTTTTTGTACTTTTAACTCACATCCCGTTTCAATATTAATTATTTTATAGTGTCAGCTTTTGTAATTTAAGTCCATGACATCCATTGCCATAATGTGATGAGGCTTCCAGATAGTGCTAATGAAATGCATATAATATTTGAATGGTTGAGTGAATCTTTAGAACCAGTTTTCCCTTGAGGTGGAAAATTGATCTTGTGTTAAACAAGATAGATATCGATAAGAACAACCGATACTGAGCTCAGGTGAAATCAATGTTTTCTTGTAACTGATTGCAGAATTCTGTGAGTGGCAGCTAAAGGAATTCAGTAATAAAAATGTGAAGATTTGAATCATCTGTGTAAAGAAAAAGAATAGAGAGAAGTAGTGAATTGTAAAATCAGAGTGAATGACTCAAACAAGAGAGGGAATGAAGGATAAGCCAAGAGCAGTCAATAAGGCTGAGACAGGGGAAACCAGAAGTGGTCAAGGAGAACAGAACAGCAGATTAGAATGGTTTCAGTGAAGAACAGCTGTGTTGGAAGTAATAAGAACAAAAATTTCCATGCAAAATTTGGAAGTTTGACTGGGGCAGAAAAGCATGCTTGTCTGGTAATAGCCTTCAACCTGGCATTTTAGCCAGTGTTCTAGTTATATTGACTTTATGACTTCCATGTATTACAGAGACATAGACAGAGGTTCCAGAGGTCCATCTATGCCTCTCTCGAATTGGCAGCAATATCTCATATCCAAAAGAAATAGAATCTTCAGAGAAGTCTGGGAGAATGGTGCCTACAATGCCGGCAGCTGTTTACCCAGAAAATTAAACACTAAAAGGGATTTCTATGGTACATCATGGTGTCATGATAAACAATTTGCAGATGGTGAAATCTGTAACATGATCGTAGGATTAGATACGCTTATATTCAATTGGTGATGGTTGCTTGCTGTATTCTGAACTTGCTTTGGAATCAGAGGGTGTATATCTGCAGTGTTGGTTGCACGTATGAATATTTGAAGGAGAAATGGGAGAGTTGTTTACCAAATGAAGTACTTGACCACTTAAGTCTTAAGTGCTGACAATTCCTTATAACACTTTTACCAGTCAAGAAGAGTGTAAGTAGGACTCACACATCTTGGATGTGTATTATTTAGAATATTTGGCACTTTGTGAGTGTACTGAGCTTTAGAAAGAATAGAAGTAGCATTTGTTTGCTGGCATAGGAGGCATCCTTACGAGAGGAGCTTTGTGAGTGTATGTATCTACCTGTTCTTTTTTTAAGTACTTCACTGCTGCTTTTCAGTGTTTGGTGTTTTGCTCGTGACCTGCAGGCACTTAGCTCTACAGTGAAGCATTGTCTACCACAGACAGCTCAAAGGACTTGAATTTGTACTTTCAGTAAGAGTTGAGCTATGAAACAATAAGGTATAAGTGTGTCAAAGTAGATGACTTTCTCAATGTTTGTCTTTGTTTCCTGTTGTTGCTGTTGATGCTCCCGTTTCTCTCTCCTCATCTAGCATATATTATGGGAAAGTGTATACATATATATATGTATGTATTTTACATAACTAGAAGTCCCCTAGATACTTCTACAAAAATTCTTTATAATTCATTATAGGAGTCCTCAGGATTGGACTGTGATTTCAAAGATCTGCTTGAGTGATAGAAAATTCAGATTGTTCTTAATGAAGTGATCATTTCCCTAAAGCATTGTCAAGTCTTGTTTGTTTACATCTAATCGGGAAGTTAAGGTGCCTTATTTCATGATAGGCCTATTAGTTTCAGGAAATGAAACGAACAGGCACAGGGGCCACTGTCATTATCTGGATTATTTTATGTGATGCAAATTAAGTGAGGTAGATCACTGCAGCTAATACTGCATATAGTTCTTTTAGTGAAGGCTTTCATGTTGATCAGGTTTAATTTTACTTCAAAAGGCTCATATTGCTGTCTTCGTGGCAGTGTCTTGGTGGGTACCAGTCATGCAAAAAGTAGTCAGTAAGTGTGGTAGCTACATTCTTTTGTCTCTTATTGATTCTTTAGACAGTTCTTGCAGATTTGGGGTTTGGTCGGGAAATGGACATATTGGTCATGTATGTTTGGAAGGGAAGAAAGGTTCGCAGTTAACCAAATATTGTTATGAGCTTCAATTGTACAACCTCTTTGCAGCTGTAACTGTAATTCATATGCAGCAAGGTGATTTAATTCTTGCAGTGGTAGTGGGAATGCTAGAAGTACAGTGATATAGGGATGACACTGAAGTGATGTTATATATATGGAATTCAGAAATTGGCAATTGCTATGCACATTTCAACTGTGAATCTGCAAACATTTTAGTGGCACTGTTACATTTTATTGTTTGTTTTCCATTTGTTTTCATATTTAAGGGCATTTCTCACTTGCTTGGCCTCTAATACTTAGATTTTTCTTCCCAAAAAATCCTTAAAACTGTACATAAGATTCTGATTTTTTGCTTTATTATATGGTCTTTCACCACCTTGGTGATGAAAAGGAATCCAAGAGCCAGTACAAAACACTGCCAGAGCTGATAAATATCCTTCAGCAGAAGTGAAAATTAGGCTCTGACATGTTTCTGGCACAAGCAGAAACTTCCAAATGATGTTGTTGTTATTATTTTTCTTATGAGAAGAAGTTGTTACTGTAAGACTGAATCACTTTTCAGACATTTTAATTAAAACTTTAGTGCATGGAAAGGTAGAAATCTTCTCTACTTAACAGAGATGGGAACTGAAAAAATGAAGTGACTTAATCAGTGCCCTGTAACGAGTCTTTAGCAGTTTTGGTCTTACATTCAGGAATTCTGCTTTCCAGTCTCATCTGCTTAACATATTGGCTGTAACTATAGCAGCTCCACTGGCATTATCCCTGGCTTGCACCTGTTTTTCAACGATCAGCTCTAGTTGTGGGTGTTTCATTAGTATGTTCATATATTATTAGCTTTCTCTGTAAATGGCCCATGCAAGTATTGTAATGTTCTCTTTCCTTGACTAAATAGTTTAAGGATAGAGCAAGTTTATTAATATTATTGTTATTTTGCTAATGCATTATATTGCATATTTGATAGTAAGCAGTTTCACATCTGTGACTGAATGATAGAAGCTAAAGCTGATATGGATTTTCTATTTTCCATCACTCCGTATCATTTGTAAACTCTTTAGTTCTGTAAAAGATCTGCTTTAAATAAATAAACGTATCCTGACTAATCCTCTTTGAATAAGTGGAAAGCATTTAATCCCATGATTCTGTAAATCCAGGGTAGCTGTCAAATTGTGTGTTAATTTTTCTGTATTATCTAAATCGGTTTGTATCAGATCTTTCATTGACAACAACAATTTGTTATTTGGATTAAACACCTCTCATGCGCTATAACCTTTCATTTAAGAGTCATTTGCATCCCTTTTTTTGGCTGCTACTTCAATCATCTGTATTTTAACAGTTCTTTAGGAATATGTGCTGCTAAATATTCCCACTGCATTTAAAATTGGGTTTGTTTTTTTTGTTGTTGGGTTTTTTTCCTCTTCCATTTCTTCAAGATCTGAAATTCAAACTATTTTTGTTTGTGTCACCAAGAAGCTGAATTCATTTATCAGTTTTCAATTTAACAAAATCAAAATAGATGATTCATGAACTTCATTTCAGAATTTTTTAAAGTGGTTCATTAATTGAACAGCAGCTGGGGGGGAAAACTAATCAACTCATTTCAACTGGAATAGCTCATTATCATTTTGTCTGATGAAATCTTTGGAGGCTGGTTTCATGGGAAATGGGTCCTTCATACAGATGACCCTCAACTGCCAATGTCAATTGCCTCCCATAAAGTAACTAAAACTCCTATTAGGACGTGCACTTCCACTTTTTAATTGCTAGGGATAAAAGCCCTTCTGTTGTCTTCTGACAATGAAGGAAATGTTTGGGTTCTTCAGAATAGCTTTAATGGCTCAGACTGAGGAATACTGATTTCTAAAAACAGAGTAAATGTGCAACATCTTGTCCAAGTTACTGAAATGTTTTTCCACTGGTAAATCTCTTAATTTGGGCCATATGAATGTAAAAGGCTGCATCTCAATTTTAGCTTGCATATCCAGAGTTGGGCAAGACGCTAGTTTGGGAATCAAGGAGTTTTTGGAGATGGTGCACATGATTCAGGGCTGTATGTTACCTCTTGAACTTTCCAGTCTTAATACCATTGCTTTAGGACAGACCTTGTCTTTAACTATGTTTCCCAGTAAAATAATATAGACTTATAACTGAAAGCAAAAGATGAAGGAATAAGATTCCTGTATTCTGTTCCCTAGTGTTGGTTGACCTGGGACAAACTTTTGCCCCATTTTGAGACTGTTAAAATAAAACTTTCCAATGTTACATTAGTTAGGCCTGTTATTTTTTCAGAAGTGCTTTGAAATGATTACGTGAGATGTATGACAGGTGTGTATAACTGTAGTAGCTATAATTTTAGTATTAGGTTTGCAATGATTTTGCCAGTGATCAACAGTGTAGTAAGGTAACAAAACTTTTAGAAAGTAATCTCTGTTCTTTAATGTTAAAATATCCAAACATGGGGTTTTATATTTCTACTAAATGAAGAAAAATGTTATCAATCAGCTGTAGCTTTTAACACTTGAAAACACCTAGAGCAGGTTACACAGGAGCTGTGCAGATGGGTTTTGAATGTCTCCAGAGAGGGAGACTCCACAACCTCCCTGGGCAGCCTGTTCCAGTGCTCTGTCACCATCAGTGTAAAGAAGTTCTTCCTCACATTGAAGTTTTAGTTTATGGCCATTGTCCTCGTCCTGTTGCTGTGCACCACTGAAAAGGCTCTGGCAACTGCCTTTGAGATATTTATATGCATTAATGAGCTCCCCTCTCACTCCTCTCTTCTCTAGACCAAACAGGCCCAGCTCCTGCAATCTCTCCTCATAGATAACTAACCAAAATTTAGAAAACCCTGACATACTACTTAGCCTAGTAGCCATTTTTATGAATTTAATTTATTGTACATATGCTGTGAAGTAATTGATGAAAGAACTTCTACAAATTTTGCAGTTACTGTATTGAAAATAACGGTACAGAATGCACTGGAAAGTACTGAAAAATAAACATTTTTCCTGAGCTTCTACACTGGCCCATATATTCAATAAGGAAAGTAAAGCTGACTATAAAACTAAATTCTAGTTAATATTGTTTAACTCCAGGTAGGATATGAAAATGTTTTTCTAGACTTTTTTCACAATAAGTATTGGATTTCTTCAAAAAGAAAAACTATATTTAGATTAAAAGCATTTTTTGTGAGTGATTAACAGTCTCCAGGAAAATTTATATAAAAGCAATTGCTGTGGGGGGAAATATCTGCTTTAACAACCATACTGTGTATATGTCTTTTTTTATAAAAGTTGGCAGTGCTGACAGCACAAGGTAAAAAACTTGCAAATGTTTTCTGCTTCTCAAGATTATAATTTTAGTTAATAACAATAGCATTTTTCACAACAATGTTTCTTTTTATTTGCCTTTTAAACTCTGAACCACTAGAGTTCAGTGGATTATATTTTTCACTTTTTCTCTGTCACCATGAGGGTAAAGATTTGCTTTTCCAGGACAAGTTGCTAATTCAACTTTACCTAAGAGCTGAGAAGTGGACAGTATTTGATGTGCTTCATAAATAAATGCTAAAACTTTGAGGTGTATCAGTAGCATGTTTAAATCAAAATCTCTGGTGAAGGTTGTTGGCCTGGTTTTCATCTGGTTTCCCAGTACTTAAGGGGAAAATCAAGCCTTTTCAATCTTGGAAGCATCACACAGGAAGAATCAGACTGTTTATCCTGTGCAAATAATGAACACAAACTCAGCCCCAAGCCTAAACAGTACATACTATTTACATTTAAGATACCATCTTCTCTGCAGTAAATGTGGGCTGAAGAATAATTATGGAACACATTGTTTGGAAACTATTTAAGTCTGCCCCTTTATGTACACGTGATACATTTGCCTGATATAATGTGGGGTTTAGCCTCTTCTGTTGCTTAGCCAGACTTACCAGATTTTACAGGCATTTTCACAGGCATTTTAGTAATGAATGATTTGCTATGGTTTTGTAAATATGTAATCTTATCCTACAAACAAGTAACTTTGAGCTTTATATATCCACTATAGGGGGGAAAAAAAAAAAGAGAATAGTTATTTAACCATGGGAAGATGATCCAGAACTCAGGAATATTGCCCAATAAATCATTAAATTTGTAGTACATGGCTCTCAAAATAGTCAAGTCTACCAAGTTTAAATAATTTGTTGTCTTTGACACACAGTTCCATTGTTGCACTGCTTTGTAGTGAAGTACCTTTTCCACCTTCTCCCACAAACTCTGTAATGTGATTCTGCCCTTGTATCAGCAGCTCCAGAGGTACGTCTGGTTTGCTTTAATTGTGCTCTTTGAAAGACAGCTTTATGATTTCAGCCTTTTCTAATAATTGTGGGTTATGCTAATGTTGCTGATATGAAAAACAAATAATAGAATATAAGTAAACAAGAGTTTTTCGGTGACTTCCTTGCCATAATGTCAGTTTTCTAAACTTAGTTCTCCCCTTATAATTACCTTAATCATGGATAATTCGTGGCTCAGAGCATCATATTAGAATCATTTTCATATTTGATACAAGTGAATTTTATAGGCATGACTACCAAATAGTGAAAAGATCATATTTAAAACCTTTAAGAAAGAATTGTATCCCATGCAAGTATTTGTGCACATAAAAGCCATTGGAACTGATTTCTTGTTTGTACACAGGGATGTGGCTAACCTACTTGAATTTTTTATTGTGAATTCAGTGGAAATTAGAAATACTGTGCTTTTCCCTGTTACTGCATTATTTAAATCTAACTTTTTAGCATGTCAGAACATATTTATTACAGGAATTCTATATTTTTTACTGCCTTGGAAGACAAATTCTAAAATTTGTCATTGCCTTGGAAGCCCACAGTGACAAATTGGTAATGGTCACATGAAAGAATAAAATGGTTTTAAATGTTCTGCTTATACACTAAATATGTACAAATATGGTAGATACCATAAATTTCTTTGAAGACTATTTATTTTTGTTACCCATGCTTTAATACACCTCTTCTCTTTTAAATATATGCAAAATTTTCAGTGTAGGGTATCTGTAATGGCTGTTTATTAAGAGTGCAAACTCTTTTACTTCAAATGCCATCATGAAATCACTTTACTGATGGGCACGCTTCAAATAAGAGATGTTCATGTAAATGCTGCTGGGATGAAGACAAGCATCTAATGAAATTATGCAAGCATCCCCAAAATCTGTGTTCTTGTGGAATTTCAGAGCACTGTAGAAACAGAAGTTTTGTATTATTAAATTTCTGTAATATTCTAGTTTTGCTTTCACGTGGTTGTGTTTTTCAATAAGCCAGTTTCAGCACTGCATTTGTCCAGAGCATCAGAGGAATTGTTGTGGCTGATATTTACAGGTTCAGCTTCATGATATTGGCTCCTGTTACCAGCGACTGTCCCTCAACTATGGCTCTGTAGCAGCCTGACAGAACCCCAGCCATGACCCCTCCTAGTGCTACCACAATCACACTATGAATGTCAAACACTATATGGATCGATGGGGTAAAAATGACAGTGGCTGATGTAAAGTAGTGACTAAGGCAATGCAGTGTGATGGCTTCATTAGGTGCTCCGTTGGATAAAATGACCTGGAAGGAAGGAAATGGCAGTCCCAGGGAAGACATTCAGAAAAAATCCCTGGGCTGAAGTTTTATCCGTATTTTTCATTCATTTATTTGCTTTAATGGGGATCTGTGTGAATGATAACTTCTCCTTCTTCTAAGCTAGTATCTGTGTGCAGTCCCTGGTTGCTGCCTGGCTGGGGACAGTGCGGGACATGCCACAGGGGCCTCTTCCAGGTCTTACTTTAATTCCCCCAAAAAACAATGTATTATATAGAATTTTGTGGCTGCAAAAGACACAACCCCCAAACATAGAATCATAGAATAGTTAGGGTTGGAAAGACCTTAAGATCATCTAGTTCCAACCTCCCTGCCATGAGCAGGGACACCACCGCAGACTCCTGGTCTAAGCAGTTAACTATGAGTTTTAAGGATGCTTATATGCCCAAATGCTCCCCATATTTAAGTGTTTCTTTCATTTTTGTCTACCCTTCAGTGGCTAAATCCATACCATAAAGCCATCAGATAGGAAAATGCGTATTTTGAACTGAATTGGCACTTCCACTTCTACTGATGGTAGTTGGGCAAGGTATGCTCGTAAATCAGCTCGAAATAGCTTCTCCAAGCACTAGATTGAATTAATATCTCTCTTTCTTGTCAGGTTGCTTTCCCACATTATGTCAGCAGCCATGCTTTTTTAATTAAGAATTTTTAGACCCAGTCCTTGGATTTTGTACAGATTAAATTTTGTCAAAGTAGAGGAGTAATGGAAATTTCTATATTTGAAATAAAAATTCAGTGGGCATCATTTTGTTGACAAATGAATGCCGTACATTCTATTCAAGAATCTGAAAGTTAAACACATTTTAAGTAAAGAAAAAAATACAATTTAGAATTGTTATTCAATTGGGAGGGGGAGAACAGCAAGATTTAAAGTATAAGAAAAAAATCAATTTTAACAAGGTACTATAGTCATGAAAAATGGGCATTTTATAGAGGAAAAAACCCGCATGCTCTCAGGTTTAGTTGGGAATTAAATTTTTTCAGATATTTGTGGGTTTTTTTCTTGGGACATACTTCTTTCATTGTGTTATTTGAACTGACATGAAAAGAATCTAGGCTTCTATACTGAAATAAAATTCATAATTAATAATCTAAATAAATATTTTGTTTTAAATTCTGAGCATTACAGGTTGGTAGTGTCCTTTAATGAATTAGAGTCCTTTGGGGATGGAGCTTGTCATTAACACACATCATCAGCTGATGCGTTTTAATAATACATAGAGTTAGAAGAGAGAGGAAGTGTAAGCTACTGAAGCTTGCAAAACCAATCCCCTAAAGCTTTCATGTTTTATTTGAGCATATGTTTTGGAAGTGTGGTGTTGACACTGGTGGCACTAATCTCCTCTTTATCTTGTTTTGATTAAGAGGATATTTGAATATTATTTTTAGCAAACTTTTATCTAGCCTCAAAAGGGTTCTCTTGTAGCAGCAACAGAGAAATAGCTATAATAAACACATTGTATGGTACACTTACATCATACATTATAGCCACTGCTGGTGTACTCCAAGAATGCAAAATACTCCTGAAAAAAAATCAAATGAGCTTGCATTCAATGCCAAGCGTGTGAAAATATAAAATTATGCACTATGGGTTTTTTTTCTTGTTTGTTTTGAGAACCAAGCTGTGTGAATTACTTCAGCTGTGTAAGGGAAAATAGATTATTCAAAAATTCACTTAGTAATATATATATGGTTAGGAGACAAAAGGTTATAGCAGTTTTATGACAGTCCACTTTTTTTATAAAAGCACACATCCCCTTTCCTTTACATCATTTTTGCCACCTGTCAGATGTCTGGGTTAACATTCCATCAAACCTTACTTTTTTATACCTTATGTGGTATTAACAGTTCAAAACTTAATTTTCAAAATACACAACAAAAATACTTTGTATCATTTTGCTTTGTAGAATATGCAGATGTATATAACTATCCAACAGATAGCACGCACTGTGAAAGATCTGTGTGTTCTTAGTTACTGCAGGAAAACTTACAGGGAAAGGGTTCATCCATTTGATACAATACCACAATCAGGGCGGATACCTATCTTCTGTCCTTTTGCCTTTTTTTTGCTTTAAAGCAACAAAGGGAAAGTGCACAGTAGGCCTTCTTTATGCATTTGTGTATGACAAAGCCTCTGATTCCTTAGGTGCTGGATCGAGCCTCGGGTCTCCATTCAACAATGTTAGCATGTTGCTTCTTCATCCCTGTGGAATGTGTTTATAAATAATATTGACTGTTCTTAGAGCTTGCTTTCCACAGACCCCATGCTGCTTATTTTGGTTTTTAAATATGGATTAAAGTGTTTAATTTCAGGTTTTAAATTGCATATTCAATTTCAATTGAGAGCAATGGGATTCACAGTTGCTTAGTAAAATCAGATCACTTTTTCATACACTTAATTTTAGACAAGCCGTTCTAATTTTATAGAGCAGCAACACATCCCCTCCCAAAGCCTGCAGTATGGATTTGTTAATTCTGGGTCTTGCTGCTCAAGGAAAGAACAGAATCACATGGAGTAATATGGTGGAATTATTGGTTTAAATTTATTTCACTTTCCATCCTCTCAACATTGTGCTTGTGTGATATTTCATATAATTTATAGTTCAGCAGAAATACTTACTAATTTTTATTTCTTCTTCCAAACCTACAAGTGACTTTCTTCTGTTAGTCTTTTTTTTTTTTTCGCATACGGGACCTTCTTTCTGTTATTCAGCTTCTCAAGGCTCAGAGAAGATGATGTGCTTCCACTGGCTGATGCTTCCCTGCATTTGACACCTCTTTCTTTTTGAGAAATTCAGAGTTCATGTGACCTTGTCCTCCTCCTTTTTCTCATTTTTCAAACTTTATGTCTTGGGAATGGCTGCTAGTTACATTCAGGTATTCAGGTAGCATATGCTGCTACACTTCTCTATGTGGTACCAATGGTAACGCTATTTCTCATTGCGGAATGTTTCCTCCAACTCAGAACTCCCCTGATTTTGTCCTTGCTGCTGTTTCATAGATTACTTCCACAGGCAAAATGTTCAATTGTTCTTGTCCCCTACATTGCTTTCTCTTATTTGATATGTTTCCATAGTTATGCTCCTCCTCAACATGCATGTCCTCAGATTCAAAGCTCCCATGAGCTTGTTTTGGAGTTTCACTAGCTAGGAAGAAAACGCTCAGGTTTTCTGCTTGTATACATTTATGTTCCTTCTCTTTTGGTACAGAGGACAGAGAAGTCCTGTTTCTCATTAAAAAGTGCATTGTGAGACCCCAAACAAATGTTGTCCTGCTTTTGGTTTTTGAGGTGGTGTTTTTAATAGCTTACTCCCAAGAACAAAATACCAAAGTGTTATGGTCAGGTCCAGTGTACCAATTGCAGCTGTTCAGCGTATAGTACCTCAGGGTTTCCATTGTGGGGTACGGTGCCAACACCTGCATCCTCCTGTCTTTTCTTGTGAGTTTTTTGGTTTCATGTGGGTTTGTTGGTTTTTTTGGATGACTTGCATACAAAAATGAAGCTGTTGTTCTACATGGGGGTAATGGCAGATCCTGAACTCATGTTCAGAAGGAATTTTGAATGAGTGGCAGTTGTAAATATTTTTGTCTCCTCCTCTAACTCATATCTTAACATCTTAACTATCAATGCCTTTGAACAATACACTGACCACATATCCTCTCACTGTCTAAGTGATCCTTGACTTCATCATCTGTGTAGCAAAGACTATGGCATTCTTAAGAACCTGTATTAAGTCATGAGATCCAATAGGGACTATTGTGTTAAATAACAGCAGCACTACCTTCCCTGAAAGTAGTAAATCCAGCAGGTTGTTAAATTTTCAAACAAGCTGCAGCAGTCCTGAAGACATTCCCTCTCTTCTTTGTTGACAGTTGTTGCTGTCAAGTCCTTGCTACACATGCTCTCCTTGTTCATGCTCTCAAACACAGCACAGAGAAGGAGCAGAATAAACACAATTGGTTTGATGGAGATGGTGACACAGAGAAGAGATTTTAAGGGTATATTAATTTTCAAGTACTTTAGTATGATTAAAAATTAGTTCATATTAAAATAAGAGCTATGGCTACCGTCTGAATTTCATAGGCGTTCTAGAAGATTCTGTTGAAAAGCTTTACGTTAGTCTATACCATAGTGGTTGAGTTAATGCCTACAAAACATTAAAAAATCATATTGATGAGTGTTAGTAAAGGGGTTTCTTTAGATTGATAAAATCTTTTATAATAATGTCTAGAGCAAAATCCTTAGCATTTGCAGAAAAATGCCTTTGCTTCTCAAAGCTTCTTTTGGTTTTAGAACCTTTATGGAAAGCTCTTTTGTTGCTAAGTTACCCATTTGACATGAAATAATTTGTTGGTATACTTCTAGGAGCAGTCACTGTACAAGTTTATTTATCTACTCCACAAAGACACAGTTAAAATACTTAGTATTCCTGCAGCCCTTCTCTTCACAAGAAGTTGTTGTCTTAGAAATGACTGGACTCTTGAACTGTCTAAGGAAACCTCAAATTATATTTTGGCCTAAGAAATTTTTTTCCTCTCTTTTTTCAAATTTAACACACACATTATGTATTTAGTTTATATACACAGGGTAGGAGTTTTATAGGACATACATATGTTGTATATAAATCATGAAAGCCAATGAAGCATCCTAGAAGAAAACAAAGGTGGTAGTTTTCTGGCTTCTATTAAAAACTCTTGTTATATTGTAGAGTACTTACTGTGAATGCTTGGCAACAAGAAGGCAGAGATACTATATTATACAAATACTTAAAAGTCTGCATCTAGAGACAAGAGAATAAAACAAGAGGTAGGTTTGTATACATAGTCCCTGCTGTCTCCTTCACCTCTCCTGGGAAGTAGCTATGATATAATAGGATTTGAAGGTTACTCTTCAAATTTCCTTTCACCTTCAAGTGAGTAACCCATGTTACGCATTGCAAAAAGCTGTCCTCTTGACGCCTAGTGATGCAAAAATGGCTTGCAATAAGTCTTTCTGTTAGAAAGACTTGGAAATCAGACTTGCAACAGTTAAAACTGTATTTTTTCTTTCTAAATTTTCAAACCATCATTGAGGTTTAGAAAAAGCTGAAATTAAATACATACACACAACAGGACATAACAGTTTCGAAAACCTCCAGTTTAAAGTTTTCTTGTGTGAAAATCAGTTACGTCTTTACTTGCTTGCATCATTAAGCTGGTTTTTTGCTCAGAGCAAGAATGCTATATTATTTCAAAGCTATTAACATTTAATTTCATATCTTAAATTGCTGAATAGATATTACAAGCAGATATTTGAGGAGTTGTCCTATAAATTTTTACCAAAGCATCTTTTCGGTCTCTGGAAAGATACTTGGTCTAGGAAATATTTCTGAAAGAAATAATCTGTTTGAAATTTGTCTCTAAACAAAGAGGTTTCCTAGAAAGAATTATTAATCTGACAAGTGTATTTTAAGATAGTTGTAGCTGGTTTTTGTTACAGTTCTTCCTAGCACAAATTTGTATGACAATTATGGTTAAGTGTTAAAAATGTAATTTTAGATCAACTAAAGATGACCCTTACTGTATTTCCTTTTTATTTTCTGTTGTCCCTTTTCAAATCATACTTATATACATTATTAGTAGCCGTAGTCCTTTCATTTAGTTACCACAGCAGTACACTAACTCTGTAATTTACTGATTTTAATACCATCAATTTCTCACTGGATATTGGTACATGGGCATAGAATTCTTTGATAAAGTAGCAACAATGGAAGAGATGAACAATATGAATTTCCCATCAGTAATTTCCATACTAGTTCTCTAATAGTTGTTGAAAACAACTGAGATGCATTACCTTCTGTATTTTCTTATACCTTTCTTTCTCCTCATAATGAAGGGTTCTTTACTCTTTCAGGAATAAGTAATTGCAGACCATGGTTAGTCTTCTTTTAGGTGAGCTTTAGTCTTTTGTTGGAGGGTAGGTTTTTCAGATCAAATCTCTTCTGATTCTTTTTTGCCCATTTCTTTTGACTACTGGTACAGCATAGAGATATCCAGAAGTATTCTTGCTGATAGATTCAGAGGGGAAAAAAATAACTGAAAAGATTGTTTTAAAAGCATTTGCTTTACTGTATAACCTAGATCTGGCATGACCAATGTCTGATAACAGAGGAAAGTATCCTCCAGTATGGATCCACCTCTTTAGGAAGGATCCATCCAAGGCAGCATAACATAAATTATAGGAAAACTCCTTTCCTGACTGAATTAGTGAAGAGGACTTGAAGGCTAGGTGTTCCTGATGTTTGCTTATAACCAAAATGCAGGAAAGCTTATATTTAAAAGCTAGTGATACCAGTGACCTGAAGTGCCAAAAGCTCATGAAGATAGCCCGCAGAAAGTAATGCAAGTTTTAAAGGATGTAATATGAGCTGGAGAGGATCTGCCAGCAGTTCTATCTTGTACTGTAAACAGGCTTTTATAGCATTACAAAATATTTTGGCCACACCAAAACAGAGTTAGATTTCTCCTTTAGTATTCATCTATATAAAAAGAGATAATGAATCTATTTTTGTTTTTATTTTAAAGTGCTCTCCAAGAAGGAACAAAACCCAATAAATCATTCTCTGTCTTCCTCAGCAGTATATTTAATGCTCTGAAAACTGCCCTTAATCATACAGCAATCAAAAGTTTTCACTATCTTTCCATGCAGGAGCTAAAAAGTCTGATAAAACTAAGAGGGGGTTGGGTTTAGATAGGATTGCATCTTTTCCATTTCAACATCACTAAAGCCAGCTATGGGAATGGAGCCAAATTCTTATTATTACACTTCAACTATTGCAAAAATACAAGGATAAATTTATTTTATTTTGTAGTGACAAATGCTTTTCCCTCCTAATTTTGTGGGAATGTTTTTCCCCCTACAAGGAATAAATTGCACATTCTGGAAATAAGTTAGTCATGCTGAAGTTCAGAATTCATGAAGCTGTTCCAGCAGAGAATGGATACAGAATTGCAGCAAAATCTCAAGGTCACTGGGAATATTCTTTGGGGTATTCTTATGTGGCTTATCTATGCTCACATGCCTAATTTTTTTTTCAGTGCAAAGAATAGCCACTTGCAGAGAATGGAAGCCTTAGCCCGGCCCTGTGCCATCCCTTATTCAAGTTCTTTTATACTCCTCTTTTTAAAGAAGCTGTCAAGTTCTTTTCTGAAGCTGACAGGAAAGGCCAAATCTGCAGTACAGGAAGAGAGGCAAAAAAGAAACTTTTTGTGTTGATGTTTTACTAAGTGAGCTAAGGAGAATTTTAGAATCATGTAATTTACTCTGGAGGCATTTACTGTACATAGCTATAGTGATGGTAATTTCTTTCATTGTGGAAGTGAAAAGATAACCATCAATCAGTTGTCAATTGGTCAATTGCAGAAGTGATGAAAAGAAACTGGTAGGAACAATCACTTCTGTGGCTACCTAGACTATTTGGGGTTTTAGGGAAAATATGGGAACTGGAGTTTGTAGAAATGGAGTGAGGTCGGAACATAGAAAATAATCTGTACAGGGGTAAATGCATCCCCTATAAATACTATATTTAGCGATTTCTGTGGAGTACAAGTGCTGCAAAAATAGACAAAATGGAATGTGCATTGAAGGACCTTTGAACTGAACATGTTAAGAACTTGAGATGTGATGTAGTGCAAGTATATGGACTGTTTAAATGGAGGCTTGAAAATGGAAGATGTTTTTTGTCAAAGATCAGCAAACAACTGTATTATTTCAAATAATGTTAAATAGGCAGCAGTAATTGCAGTTATAACTTTATGTGTGAAGGAAAATATGATTTGTATTGTTACAGAATAAATGAAGCATTATTATGCTTAAGTTGCAAAGTGTTGTAAGAAATAATATGAGGCCAGGTGTAGTACCGTTTTAAAATACATAATGTAGAATTTGTTTGTAAAATGAGCCCCATGGCACTGAATGGTATGAATGCTGTGCATTTAACAGGTATTTCAGTAATGTGAAAGGCACATATTTCATTATATATACATACTGCAGTGGGGGAGTAGACTTAGGACAGAAGCAGAAAAAAGATTAAATTCATTTATTTATGAAAGGGTTCAAACATTATTGGTACAGGGTGGTGGTGTTTTGTTTTGGGTTTTCTTCCCCTCTTCTGTGGTAGGTAATAAAAAGGATTACAGGCCCTCCAGAAGGATGAGATATCATCAGTTTGTAATCCAGCCCATGGTTTCCTAGATACCGTATTGTCTATTCTGTTCCGCTATGTGAAAAATGTTGAATATCAACAATGGGTTTCAGTGCTGTATTGTTGAGTTTTGTATGAACTAATCTAGCTTCACTAAAAAAAAAAAAAAAAAAAAACACTACAGCTTTGGACAAAAGTCTATAGCCAGTGCATTCGTAACTCCCCATGCACAAGAGCTGACTGTGGCTCTGGGAAGACATTATTTTACTCATTTGCTTTCTTTTTTCTTGTAGTCTTCTTGTCCAGTTCTCAGGTGTTTACCACCTATTAGAATTTCACCTGTATGGGTCCTGTGTTTGAGAAATCCCAGGACCTGTCAGCTCTATAGGCCTCATAAAAGACAGCTCTGTTCAGGGTTTGAAAGGTAAGCTTTTGCTTAAGTCCTCTGCTGTCTGTGCTTTAAGATGCTAACTTTATTGGCCTAGTTCTGAAACTTTGCAGCTTCTCACTCATTTGGAGCTTTTGTAGAGGGTGAGCGAGGGGAACAGGTTTCAGCTTAACAAGGAAAATAACCATTCTTGGCGTGAGAGGTGTGGGGTTAGAGAGGGGATGGATTTGAATGAAATGTGCCTTTCCTCTTATAAAACCGAATAGTAACTAACTAGTGAAAGTAAGGAGTATATTACCTGCACAATGAGGTGTTTCAAGAGCAGGTGTTCTGCAAATAAGTATGCTCCAAAGATAGGGTAGGAGTAAAAGGAAAAGTGTTTGACCTGTGGGTAGGATATTTCCAGGACATGGGTAGCACAGACAATGGTGTGGTTTTGAACTGCCTTGCCATGAGCACTGGATTGTTTTCTTTTTCTCTCTTTTCTCTCTTTTCTCTCTTTCTTTCTTTCTGTCTCTCTTTCTCTCTCTCTCTGTCTCTTTCTTTCTTTCTCTTTCTCCTTTTCTCATTCTTTTTTTACTTTGGTCTCAGAACTGTCTTATTAATGTTTTGTAGAAATATTACTGGGGGTGCTGTTCGCTTGCAATAAAGTGGGCGGAGAACAATTGAGGGTAAATAAGATTTGTGATCAGAAAAATTGTCCTTAGTCCAGTTTCTGAAAGAATTTGTGGGGTTGTTTTTTTTCTCTTCAATTAAGTTTTTCCTAGATTTATTAAAGCAATTCAAGAAAAAGCAAAAGACCTTTCAACAATAAGAATATACATGTATATAAGCTGTGGTGAACTAGATTAGATGAACAGTGTATATTTACTTGTAAATTTAAAAGTGTATTGTTAAATGCTTGACTTTAATATATGCATTTTATATTAAAATATTTCTACATTTTTAATTACGAATTATTTTCTGTATATCTGTATTTCTATTTAGATCTTTTCCATACATAAGATTGTGGATTATTTT
The DNA here is from genome assembly GCF_000696875.1 of Nestor notabilis. NCBI lineage: Eukaryota > Metazoa > Chordata > Aves > Psittaciformes > Psittacidae > Nestor > Nestor notabilis. Next base: position 21,841 of record NW_009944218.1, on the reverse strand, counting down.
AATTCCTTGGAAAAGTAACTTTATAGGCAAATACTTTTATGCTTACACAAATGTGGGAGGATGTTTTTTATGGAGTAAGAGAATTTCACAACCACTTTATTTATTTTTATTACTATTAATATAAATAACGATACTGCGATTAGAGACCAACTTGCAAAAATCCTCAGGCATTTTCTTGTCTCTATTGAAGACTTCTGCAGAAGATATGCCAGCTTTCAAAATCGTCTCTTTACCCAGCTACAGCACGAATGTTTTTCCCATCCCCCTTTTAACCTAGGAATTAGAAGAAAGTACAGATGATGCTTGCTTAACCCTGCATTTAGTGCCAAGCCGTGATGTGCTCCCTATGAAACCATTTCTGACCCTCTGCTTGCAGTGGTGAGCCTGAATTTTTCCCCTTCCTTGCCCATCATTGTCGGTCAATTATGGGATGGAACTGAACCAGAAAATCTGGTACAGTCTGGCAATTAGTACAAAGGGTTCCCAGTCTAGTGTGAAGACAGAGATGCAAGAGCCCCAGCAGCTAGAGAAATAGTTTTGATTGGCCATGGACATTGCCTTTTAGTGCTGCTTGGTTACTTCCTAAAGATACTGCCTCTTCTACCCTACAGGTCTTCTCCTTAAAGTACTGCATTACGGGCCCACTTTTTATAAGTCTTTTGGGAAGTGGGGAGGTCTTCTTTTTTTAGCTGTAGCTTCTCCTATTTGCAGACTGCCATTTTAACCCATCAAACAGACACATTTTGACTTGTACCACAAAGAACTGAGTTATCAACATTCACAGAAACTGACATTTTTAATTCAGGCTTCATTATGTCTTCGGTTTATGACAGTGAGCTACAAAGACATTTAAAGTTATTTTCTTTTTTTCATTTTAAATTCAGCATTGGGATGTTTATCTTTTAATGCTCATATTTCCCTTTCTACCTTTATTCTTTAGTAATATATAATTAGCATTATCAAAACCATCAGCTATTATCCACTATGACTTTTGACCTTTGTTTTTACCTATCTAGCATTTCCAAAATAAATCACAATACAAATTTTAACTGTTTATGTTACATTGTTATAGTAAAATATAGAGAGTTAAGGTCCTAATAGGTTCATCATAAAAATAATCTCTTTTGATGTTACTAAGATTTAATGAATTATTACATTGTTGTAAAGTTGTTAAATAGCTGGTATTTTAAGATAAGAATTTGTAATTCAAAAATAATATACAGAAGTCAGCGGTTTTCATATCTAACCAGCATTTTCAAGAGTTATCTCTGAATCTGTACCTGGTATTTCCTGCTATCCTAAAAGAAAAAAAAATCTGGTACAAATTTGGATGCAGTTTAGAAGAAGAGCTGGTTATGCCAAATAAAAATTTGAGACCGTTCTTTCCAGGAAAGCTGGTAACTTTGTCGAATATATGAAGACAGTACTCAGTCAAATCATATTCAAAACTGAAATGCAGTATAATTAGATAGCATGGCAAGCTGTTGCCAAAGTAATAGGAACATCAGGCATTCAACCATAAGCATAGTGGTTTGTTTGTGAGTTTTTGTTTTCATACGAGTCAGCAGTTTCTGGTTTATGCTTGGATAACTGTATTTCAGATGTTGTCTTTTGTAGTTGTATAAAAGTAAATGTGTGATCTAATCCTCAAATGTGTATGGGAAATATTACAAATACACAGTCAGAGTTTATAGTCTCTTTTTTATTTCTTTCTGTCTGTCTCTGCACAGTGGTAATATGGGAGTCTCTGAAGGTGGCCTTAGGCATATGATAACAGAATATTCCATTCAGCAGTTAAATACTCTTTGGCTATATTGATGGCAAGAAATATAGTAGCGGGGACTTAAAATGTGATGACTGTGATTAGCACACTGCCCACTTCAATCAGATACATCTTGGTTTTGCATTTATCATTCATCTTTCCCAGTTGACTGATGGCTGTCACTCAATAACTTTCTTTGGCTATAAAGAGAAAGAGTTTTCCTTAAAGATATCAGCAATGCTGTTGAGTTCTGTAACAGGTCATTTGCACTGAAAGTCTACATAGAGCAACAAATTAGTAGCTTCTCTTGTAGATCTTCTGGTAACGTACATGGGAAATGATGCGATACTGTTGTTTGTTACCCCAGGAAGACAATAGCATAGTGTAGGTCAAAAAGCCAATCTGCTTACCCGGAAGCATATTGCCCAAGGATGCACTGATGATGTTTTAGATAGGAATTATACAGAATAGTTATTCATATATTATCTGCCGATTTCTTGTTTGTTTGTCAGAGAAACAAACAAACAGCAACTTGCATTCAAGTGCAGGGGAAAAGAAAATGATAACTGTGTCTTGGGCTAAAGAATTTGTTTAAAAAGACACAAGAGCAACTGAAATTTTTCACCACTTGCAGTGTAACAGGTAACCAGTAATAGCACTGAACAATGCACACTCCAAATGCACTTTAGTTGTATTTTTTTTCATTGTTTTTAGTTCTGTTTGTCTTCAGTGACCACGAAAATTTGACATTGAACAAGGACTACCCCAACTTTATTTATAACTCTTCAATCATGTTATTATGGCCTTCAGGTTAAGTACTTACACAAACATGGCTGGGCTGTGAGCTTTGACAGTGAATCACTGGGTCAGACTGTTTAATTTTGAAGGAGATAAAGATCTATGCCTAGTTTTCATCACTTTTCTACCATAAAATAATTTTAGATCTATGCAAGTGTTTCCAAATGTGTTTTCCAAACACTGCTATGCCTATTAAAGTTTTACCTATAAGTAAAGTTTCAAAGTGCCACTTTTCATATCGGAAAACTTAGCCATAGAAGGGCTGAGAGACAGCATTACATCTTGGCGTAGGTTACTACTTTGGCAGTGTGTTTGGAATGTATTTAAGATCTCCCACTCAGTGCATTGCAATACCTTTTTCCAGTGATGAAATTAGTTCATAACTGCTTTCACTTTCTTTTTAGATTGTCCTTCACCTCTTAAAAACTGCCACCTCCACAAAATGAATTTTGGTCAAACTCATCAGCTGTGGGATCCATTCTTACTACTGTCAGTATTGCAGTTTTCTGATTTAAGTGGGTTGATGATCAGACTTTAATGCTAACCCCCACAACAGTCCAGCTCTTGAGCCCCATTGGTTGATAGTCTGTCCCAAACTGAAGAAGTTTGGCTCACTTGTTGTTTTCATTGCTGTTCTAGAAAATCAGGCAGCATGCTCGTAGAGCTCAGCTGGGAGGTAGCTCTGTGCCATAAGTGAGGTCATGGAAATAACATCTAAGTACTATATTTCATATATATGTGAATATAATAACATCTCTTACATCAGGAAACATCTGTTCTTGACTTCTCAATTTCTATTATTCTGGTTTCTGAGCTTATGAGGTCTCTGGGGGAGAAAAACCAACCAACCAACCAAAAAAAAAAAAAAAAAAAACAGAAAAAGCCACACACCAAACAACCCATCATCATCACAAAGGTCAGGAGTGTGTAGCAGTGGTGTAAATTGGCTCATGTCAGCTTTTGTATTTGCCCAAGAGCAAATTGCAGCCCTGACATGATGAAGACCTTCAGTGAAAGTGTAGGAGCTTGTGGCCTCAGAGAATGAGTCACACTCAACAAGCTGGATTCCAGTTTGTCAGCTGCACTCTTCATACATACTGCTTTTATCCTTCCCCTGTGGTTGAACGTATCTGGCCACTCACTGCTGGGTCTGTTGATTTGGAAAATTAGTTGGGCTAAATGTACTAGCAGAAAATCACAGAGGATTTGTAATATGGGAGAGAAAGAGAGTTCAAGCCCATTGCCTGAGTCATGACCTACCAGCTTTTCTGCTCCTGGAAATGTTTCCTTTCATGACAGGTCCTCCTCAGCCCTTCCTCTCATGTCTGTTCCTCAAGGTGCGAAAAGCAGCTGAAAACCTCACCTGTAAGTTTTATAGACACATAACAGGGCTTTATGCTCCCAGTTCCCGCTGACTTTCAATTCAATTATCACTCAGATGAAATTCAATAGAAATGAAGTACCTACTTCCTTTATGGCCAAGGGAACCTTCTGTCCTGAGTCTTACGGAATAAGGCTATAGAATGAGTGGGCATTGGCTGTTAGTGGGATGTGACAAGCAGTAAGAAATAAGATATTGGATCAGTGTATTTCATGGGACTTTCTACAAATCCAGGCAATCGGCATTTCATATAAAATGACTGGTTTCATAAAAAGAGGGGAAAAACGACTAGTAAAGACATGGTGACAGCAGTTCCTCAAGAACAGATACCAAAGACACAAGCAGAAACTATGCCATTGCAAGGGATGGCAGGCTGTGTACCGAGGCACATCTTTTGTTAACACATGAGCCTTAACCAAAGACTCAAAAAGGAATTTTACAGGAATCAGATTATTAATGACAAACCTAATGGGCTATCATGAGCGTACAAAAATAGCGTTGAAGTAATCAAGACACAAAAATGAGATGTAACCACCAAGATGCATGAAACTTCATTGTATGAGTATTCAAAGCAGTAGGGAAACCAAGGCATAAGCTTGCTAGTCAGTGAAGGAGGTGATGTTACAAACAAATGAGGCTGAAAATGAAGAGGAACTTAATACCTGCAATATATAATGTTGTGCTTTTTAAAAAAGTAATCTATGAGGAGATGGCTAGCACAAATTATATAAATTACGAGAGGATATGGATGATTTATAATTTTTTTTAAGTCATCATCTTATATCTTACGTGTTGCATGGACACTCAGCTAATCCACTGATCATAGGCTTAGAAACAGTAAATGACATGACAATCTGAAGCCCCTTGCAGACTTTTTCTATGATTCACTATTGGGATTGTTATGAAGACATGAATTCTAGAGGTGGCTTTTCCCTCACTCCTGTTTCACCCCTTACTAGAATAAACCTTATATTTTTCATTTACCTTCTGTGCCTGTATTAGTTTCTCAGTCCATTGTTATTTCTTTTTGTACTTGTAATTATCTTTTCAGTTGAGCCCTATGGATGTTCTCTTTTCCAAATTGTTACATTCTTCAGCTTATTCAGTATAATATTTGTTGCTATCATCCAGCCCCTATTCATTAGAACTTTTCTTATGCCAGTTTCTGAATCAAGGAGATAAATAGAAAGTGGTGCTGGTTTGTGTTATGTTAGCACTAACTAGAGGAAAGATAAAGTAAGCCTTGGCTTCTGCAAGGTTCTGTGTATCTGTAAACATAAATATGTTGATGAGGACTAAAGAGAGATTTCATTCCTGATCTATGAAGCTATTCTGCCAAATACCTCAAAGCTAGACACAGGTACTTCAGCAAAACAGCACTATTTATGTTTTCATTTTGCCATTTGTACTTTTTTAATGGAAAAACAATCTCAGAGATGTTAATAATTTCTTGTTAATCAAATGCCATTTTCAAAATGTCATTTTTATAACCATTTGGCTAAAAATGTTCAAGTAATTTTTAAAAATTCAGATACACAGTGCTGGAATTAAAAGAAAAAACAAAAAATCAGTTCCAAACCTTCCAAAACACTTTAAAATATCCTTTTTCTTTTGTTGCAAGAATATTTAATTTATCTACTAGTGCTGCCAGAAGTGTTAACTTCTGTGTAATAGAGTCCTAATTAGATTAAGTCGGATCTGCACTTTGCATGTTTTCCCAAGCTAATTCCCATGATCACCATGCTTTAAAACCTTTACTAGAGGGGTTTGTTAAAGATGCTTCACTTTACTGTTGTTCATCTGACAAGAGTGGATTCAAATGTACCCTTCTTTCAAAGCTGTGTTTGTCACTGACCTCAGATGTTGAACTGAGACGAGAATTAGTTTCTAAGCACTGTGTGTGCAATGCCAAGAAAACTACAGAGTTCTGACTGACATCCTTCTAAGAGAGGTGATCCAAAAACATAATTGTTTTGTACACGGTGTCCATTAGAGACAAAAATACTTGGGTGGTATTAAAAGACATAAAGATTCAAAACTGGCTACTCTCTCTAGCAAGGAGTTGTCGAAACAGAGGCAGCACTGTGAAGAAAGAAGTCTTGGGATCTCCATTTGAAAGAAGAGGTTATGCCTAGAGATATAGAAACTTCCTTCTTTGATTCATGAGGAAAGTGGAAAGAGAGCAACTAGTGAAGTGGCAGTCTGTTGATGATACCAGGTTTTTCAGGACAATAAAGTTGAGGGCTGCCTGGAGGATCTTACGAAACTCAGTAAGTAGTCCTTAAATATTCCATGAAATTCAGTTTAGATAAGAGTTAAAGTGATGCATCTGGGAATAATCAAAAATTCCCAAATAAAATTATTGGCTTTCAGCTGTTTTACCATCAAGGAATGAGATGTTGGGATTATAAAAGACAAGTCTGTGAAAGAATCTGCTTAACGGCGTTCAGTGAATGTTAGGAATAAATAGCAAAGCGGTAGAAGGTAAGTACAGGATACTTATGCCAGTGTAGAAATATATGGTGCACAGACTTCTTGCATATTGCCTGCCCCTCCCTTTTCAAAAGGTTCACAAAAGGGCAACAAGTATGGTCACAGGAACAGAGAGATTTCCATTAAAAAGAAACTGAGCAAAGTAAACTCTTTGTAAGCCTAGTAAATGAAACTGTTAGGAGAGATGCTAAAGGTATCTAGTCTAAAG
>NW_009944218.1:0-15168 GCF_000696875.1 Nestor notabilis | reverse complement strand
TACACGTGGTTTATGCAGTCCTTGCCAGGACAAGAAAACAAGGCACATTGCAGATATGACAGCTGGAAAGAAGCAAAGGAAGATCTTTAGACATAACATAATTAAACAGCAACAGGGTATTTTCAGTTTCAAGTTTATATGGGATCAAGGAAGCTTGAACAAGTTCCCAAAAGAGAAACCCATAAGAGCTTAAAAATGCACATGAACCTTATTTGGCTCAGGTAGTCTTCAAGACTCACATTGGTGGAAGCTGGAAGAGTACCTGGGGGAAGTGTTACTACATGCCTGTTCTGTTCTTCTATAGGTGCTCATTTCTGGCTGCTGATAGGGGCAGTGTTTGGCTACATGGACATCTGCTCTCACCTAGTACAGCCATTTTATTATTATACCATTCATTTATGTCCTGAGCTCACACTTCCTCTTCATATCCAAATGAAGGACAGGTCAGAAACTGTAGATGTAGTGTGGGCAAACAGTTTGAATACTAGAATCTCTACATTTTGCATATATCTTCCTCTTCAACTAAACTAAGAAAGGGTCTATCTTCCAGTGCACCTAGTTAGCAATCAAATGGAAATACTGATGATCAGAGGCATGTTTTTAAAGCTCCCAAGTTCGGATTAATATGATTTTTTAAAATGTGGGGAAATCCATGAAAAATTTATCAGTATATAATACTTGAAAAATCTCTCCAGGAGACTTTAATTTCTGCTTCTAATCTTTTCATCTCAATCTGCTGGGTCAGTTTTGCACTTCTCCTTGTGTGCACAGTGGGAAACAATGTTTAGCTGATGACAGAAGTGCAGGATGGGGATTAAGTACCCCAAGCTCTCTGTATTTTAGTAATGGTATTGGAAGTTCCCTAGCCCCTGATTTTTCTTCCCTCCTACTCTTCCAACAAATTAACTCCTAAATCTGAAAATCAAGGCATAACTTCACTGGGCAGGGAAAATACACCCTGCAAGTTTTCCTAAATACCCCTTTAGAAAAGGCTTAAGTTTGATTATTGTAATTGATTTTCTTAAACCCTTGAGTGTCAGAATTCTGCGTTACTCTCAGCATGTAGTTTGATGAGAAGCTGGATTTGGCAGCAATCTTAGGTGTCCTCATTTCACCACTGCCACCCACCTACTCATTTCTGGCCTATGCTCCATGTTTGCCCCCTAACCATAGATACAGTTTCAAAATTAAGTTAATCCAAATATTCACTGCTCTTAAAAGCACCAGTTACCAGGTGAGCTTTATCTCTGTCTTTTCTGTGCCAGCACAAGTGCCATAGGATTCTGTGGTTAGAGAAAATAGGTAAGTTTCTTACAACGGTTACTTTTCCATCCAATCAGGTCATTAATATAACTGAGCACTAGTGCCAGCGTATGTCGGCTGGAAGAAACACATGGTTTCAGGGTGGGAAAGTGGCCTTTTGTTAGGTGGTAGCTCAGAGTTGAGAAAGCCTACCATGAAGTTGCACCTCCTGTGGTGTATTGCTTTTAAAGCTGTATGGTAAGCCAGAGTCTTGAGTCAATCTAGGTAACAACAAACAATCTCCAAAAGAAGTTGAGAAACAACTTACGCAAGGAATAAAAAGCAATAATAGCCTTCTTTTCAAACACAACAGGAGCATGATTACTGCCAGAAAATCTGTAAGATGCTCAAGGCATGAAAAGAGCATTTAAAAAAAAAAAAAATCCATATCAGAAAAGCTATGATTTTGTGATTTATTTTTTTTTTTACCATGGAGGAGGTTGAAGAGACTCCCATCTCAGCATCTTCATTTATGGAATGCATTTTGGGATTTGTTTCAAATTGAAGTACCTATAAATAGTTTAGAGAATAAATGGACAAAACAAGCTATAACAACTCATCAGGAACAGAGACATTCACTCAGAAATTCTAAAGAAAGTCAGGAGAAAAACAGGTGATTGTGGTGTACAGCTTCTCAGTTCAAATCATTTTGAGCCAGAGGAAATCTGAAATCTGACTGATACAGCAACAGATTTTAAAAAGGCAGATCCAGAAAACTGCAGTCCTAAATCTGACATCTGTACTGTGAAAATTAGTAGAAGCTATAACAAATAATAAAATAATGTAATCTGAATAATTATGACATATTGTGAAGAGTCGACATAAGTTTTTAAAGAAAAGTCTTGGCTAAAAAATATATTGAAATTCCCTGAAGGAATCTGCAAGTAGGAGAACACAGGAGACCCAGCTGATATCACCTGCTTGGCTGTTCAAGAGGTGTTTAAAAAGGTCCATTCCAAAAAGTCTTTAAGGAAATAAAATGTACTGGAACAAAAAGGAAGATCCTTACATCAATAAATAACTGGTTGACAGTAGAAAGCAGAGTACAGGTCAGTTTTCACAGTTGAGGTAGGTAACCACTGAAAACCCCATGGAGATATGTGCTATTCAACATATTCACAAGTGATCTGAAAAATAAAAAGCTGAATGGTGAGGAAACAAAATTTGCAATGGGAAATCACTCAGGGAAGTTAAGAGAAAGATGGGCTACAGCATATTGAGAAATATCTGGCAATAATGAGCAAAAAAAATTACATGAAATTCAGTGCAGACAAATGCACACAGGAAAAAGAACTCTACCTATGAAATAGCGGGCTGAGAATCAACCATCACTTCTCAGAAATGAGATCTTGAACATAAATGGATAGTTCTGCAAAGCTGTCACATCAAGAACAGTCAAACCAAAATTTTAAAAATAGAGAACAAAATAAAAGCCATAATTAAAACACTACATAAATACATAGTGCACCTACATCTTGAATATTCTGTGTAGTACCAGCCTCTTCAACTTAGAAAGAACAGAGTAAAACCAGAAAAGGTTGAAAGACAGGTAACAAGGATGATTACCGTGACAGAAAGGGTTCAAGGAATATGACTGGGACCCAAAAAGCAGGAGAGGATATGACCAATGCTGGGAAAAGTTCTAGATTTTGACCAGTTCAAAAGCTTGCTTTACAGCATCACAACAGAAACAGATGTAAGTGAAGAGATGGTGGAGGAAAATGGGAATGAGACAGAAGTCCTAAAATGAGTGCATTGCTGAGCTACATCAGAAAGTTAGAGGAACAAACGGTGCTAATGCTTAAGAAACTGGGCACGTAGAAGTATTCATAAGGCAATTAATTTGTCTGGTTGAGTCTCATTAGATCCTTTAGGCTTTCTCTGCAATCAGTGGAGAAAGTCTCCCTATTTGGGCAATGAAGAGCATCTAAATTAGGATCCTCTTCTGAGCTGGACTCCAAAGGACTGTCTCTATCTCCATTAATTAGCAAGGTAGCACAAGGAGCCAAGAAGATGAAACTGGGTACCTAACACAGACACCATGATAGGTCTGAGTGGCTGTACTGTTCCTGTGGATGGGTATATGGAAAGTAGCTGCTATCCTGTTATGACTCCTGTTAATGGATTGATGTGGAGGATAAAAAGCTCCAAATCCTGTCTAGAAGCTCTTCTCATGGCATATTTACATAACTCTGGTCAGGAGTTGAAGATCTGGTCTCAGGAAAATAGCACTGTAAAGCTAGGTAGAGGTGTTCAGAGTCAATATTGTAGTCAAACCACCAGTTACCTCTACCCTATGCTAGACTGTAGATAATTTGTCTCTGCTTTTAAAAGAATATCTCTGCAACTCAGCATATATTCTATTCTTTAGAGAGTGCTCTTACAATTACAAACTACTGACATACTCCAGATATGGCACATTTTGTTTTATGTTGTGTCTGAGCACTGTGGCAGAAAACAACCCATTATGAGACCCATGGAGACTACCTGGAATTAAAGGTGTGGCAACAATATCTCAAACTGTGTTTCATTTTGAAGCATTCACAAAAGCAGTGTGAGTTCACTGATTTATTTTACCCATAGTTTTAGGCTATGTGTTTTTCAAAGGAGATTAATTTTTTTCTATGTTTTTCTAACTGAACCAGGAAGCCTTTAGTACTTATTGAGGGAGCACTCTCCCCCTAAATCTCAAAATATACTGATGAAGGTAAATTGTATTTATTTTTGAGTAATATTTGCCTGTTTTTTTAAGATCGTGTTCCTTCAGTTATTTCCATTAATTTTCTCTCACCGTTTTGGTTTTGGTAGTTTTTCACCCCTTTTCCCTTTGGTCCTTTTACTACTCCACAAACCACAACTCCATGCAGACTTCAGAACCATGAAATTTGAGTGTTTAATTTAGTGCACACAATTTTGTCTTTCTATATGCCCTTCTTATATATTGCTTATAATTTTGACAATTTTTCTGAATGGGAAATATACATACTATTTAGAGTTACACTGAAAAGACAAATACGTAAATCTTAAGGCTTCATGCATGCATAAGTTGCCAATAACATTCAGATCAATTCTTCCTTTCTGCAGCAATACAGATAGAATGTAATAATTGTTGGTCAGTTTTAGTGTAAAAAATTCCCATCAGTCTTTGTTTCTTGGTCATTATTTGGAGACTTCTAGGGGTTTGGGTTTTTTTAATCCTCAGAAATGGTAGTGAAAAATGTTGAAGAAATTAATTGTATTTTTAATATAGCTATAGTGAAGTTTTGCTATTGTAAAGCTTCTTCTATGGTTTGCTTTATTTCTCATGCATAAGGATTGCACTTTAACTTGCTTTGCAGGGTAGGCCCTTTTTTAAAAAAGTTTTCACTATTACCAGCATATTTTTTCTGATGGGGCATATTTTATGTTAGCTTTTGTAATGGTCTAGGAAGCAACTTTGAGACAATAAATTAGCCACTACCTGATTTATTGAAAGAAAAATAACTTCAAGAGATTTTGTTAGTGGATTTTTAGAATACTTTGCTGTCTAGTGTTGCACACCTTTGCTGCAACTTGTTCATTTTTTGTATCTGAAGGAAAGAGGCATGCTCTGACAAAGCAAAGTCTCTCATGGCCATGCATTAACATCTGTGATGGCTTATTTGAGTACCAAATAATTATGTTTATAATTCTCTGAATCATAATTAAAATGGTTACTGAAATAATTTAAAGTAGATGAAAGTTATGCAAAATTGATGCATGGTGCCTTTTTAATAAACAACAACAAATATCATGAAGCAATCAGCTCTGGGCGCTTGAATTTTCTTTTAAAAAGTTGGGCTAGTCTCAAGTTACTGATTTTGAAGACACCATAATAAAGAATTACTGGAGGAAATATAGCTTTTACTGTTTTCAGATAATGTGTAATGTTGTTGCAAATTATAAAATTTAATTAGCTATATAAATGCCAGAGGAACAAATAATGTGCTATTGTCTTGATATCTTTCCAGAAATTAGTCTTTTAAAACAAATTTGCCATATTAATCATCTAAAAATATTTTTGATCACTGAATTAATAGTTTGCAGCCTGTTTTCAGGTATTCATTGCCATAGGTGATTGCCTCTTAATTACTACATGGGCGCTTTCTATTCACTCTTATTAATTCATGTTTTCTGGCATAGTCCCAAAAGGCAGCCTTGCCCTATATCTTCTAATTACTTCTATAATTGAATTTGCCCACTTTTTCTAACCTATTTTTTAAACTGACTGTGTTTGTTCATGGTTTATTGTGTCTTTTTTGTGTCAGTTCTCTGCAAGCAGAATGTACATTGATTCTTTCCTCGTTTCTCATTAATTTTCAAGAGCTTTGCTGCATGTCTGTTTTTTCAGCCTGTCAGACCTATTCCTAGACCAAAAAAAGATTCTTATTATTAAAGGTTAGGTAAAATAGACTGAAGTTAATTAATTCATTAGTAACTCTGAGCCAATTACTGAAGCCTTCTCTTATTTATATACTTGTTAACAAGACAGAGATGAGAAAGGCCTATTATAGGCACATGTCCTTCAGAAGTTGGGCAAATCCTCTAGAGCATATGCATTTAGTTCCACCAAAGAAAAAGAATTGACTCCAAAATGAAGACCTGAAGATCTAGCTGGCAAATACTTCGTAACCTGGTGGACCTTCTTGTGGCCATCAAAATGCTATTTTGGATTCTGTCTTTTGATCACAAGGAATGGGTTTTAATGATCAGCCTTATGAAGTGCACACATAATGTTTGAATATAAATATATTGACTTGCCGACTTCCCTAGGATTATTTCTTGGGACATATGGAAATAGTTGAACAAAGAGGAATTACCCATGCATATCTATGCAATTAAGACATGAGTTGCTGATTGTGACTTCAGACAATTTTCTTGTATTGACAAATGCAAGGAGATACATAGCTGAAAAAAAATATATTTTTTTTTTTTAAATACTGTGCATGTTATGAACCTTACAAGAAAACTGAAGTCATTCAGAAGCTACAGTCTTATAAATAAAATAGGGAAGCTATCTAGTGGGCCACTGATCAAGGTCAGATCTTCATATTAATGGCATTGACACTTATTTTAAACATTGTATTCAATACTTGACCTTATATATCACAAAACACCATTCTCTCTCACTGAGTTCATAAGAACACTACTCAGCTCACACCCTCAATACAAGATTGTTGGTTTTAAACTGGTTACTGATACTTTATTGGAAAAAAATAATCAAGCAAATCTTTGGAGTTTTGTTTTCTGATAATTCAACAGCTTGATCAGAGATCATTAGAATTAGAAAGCCCTTGTCACAATTCTTTGTCAAGTATCTTGCAAACCTGGACTGATACCTAGATTTAGAGGGAAATTATGCTAAGACTGAGGCATATTACATAAGCATTTTAATAAAAGAAACAAACCATGGATTCAGAAACATCTTCTACCTAATCCCTGCAGAATATGAATCCAAATAAATTTAAACAGGAAGAAAAAAGTGTTCGAACCACTGGGGACCAAACAGCTTGGCCTAACCTGATCAATTACATTTGGAAGAAAAATTGGTCCATAGATCTAAATTTAAAATTGTACAAGAAGAGCAATTACTAAGTTATCTGGAAATTCTACTCCTCTGTTAAAAGTAATTTTAAGTTAAAATCTTCACATACCACTGTAGGAATTATTCTCTGATTCTCAGTTATTTCAAGCTTGAGAGACAATAAGAAGAAAAAGAACTAATACAGCATCTGACATGTGCTCCTCACCTGCACCTGGTTGCTAGTGTAAGGTCTGGCTACAGTCACCATGCTGTGCTGAAGTGTCTGTCTATTTGCCTCTGCATACCTCCTGGAACACACACAGCTTTCTCACTTCGCTTGCATGCCGTATAACTCACTGAAGAACTGGGGTCTTTACTATTCAGTTTTGCTCATTCATTCTTTTCCTGAAATTAGTTAGGAAATAACTGGCTGATAGGAACTGATGATATCTCGATCAGATCATTATTATTTCTGGTATGAAATAAGTAAGTAGTTAATTATGGAAGTGCACAGGCTGTTCTGTAGTTAAAATAGCTTTGAGATTTGCTCTTAAAACAGATATTCACTTCATCATGTGTGAATTATGTGATGTGTGAACTATGTGACTTGTGCTTGCCAAACATATTGTTTATTTGTGGAATGGAAAGTTACTGGTTTTGAGAACTTTTCAAGTACATCCTTTGATTTATTTTAGTTATTGGCAGTTATCCTTAAGATTGTATGTAACTGATCTGGATCCTTTAAGCAGAAACAGTGCAAACAGGTTTTTGAAAATTTTATTACAAGAATGGTACATTTAGACAGTTCAGAATTGTAATGAAATTAAATGAAAGAAATTCCATTAACACTTCGTTTTTTTTAATGACATTATTAAAATGAGTCCTATTTTATGCAATAGTATTGAAATAATTTTTGCCACTATAAAATGTGTGTTATGAGAAGTGGGTCACTTATCTGCCCCCCACACCCCCTGGTAACATTTTTGTAGTTTTGCAGAACTGAGGGCTTGCCTTAGCTCCATACAGACAGACCCTCTACTAAAGTCAGTAAGGTTTTAAGAAAACGTGAGAAACATTTGTGTGTCATCAGCCATGTTACCAGAACCAGGGTTGAAATTCAAGCTGTTCATCAGAGTATGTTATGGGCTTTTTGGTAGTGTGCATTGACTGAAACAATATTACCAAAGCAAAATAACAGAGTTTGTGGTGATTACTTTATAGAGAAGAGCAGCAGACAGGACAGTACCACCTTTTTTTTTTTAACTCTAAAATTGTAAGAGCAGCAATAAAACAATAAGGGTTTGCTGTCTGAAAAGTTCCTCATTTATCATTATATTTCTAGTTCTTGCATATGTCTAAAAGTATGTTGTGAGTTATCATTTTTATTGTATTTAACTGACCACACCCGAGAAGAGTTTGAGTTGACTCAGTTTTGAAGAAGTCTGAGGGAAAAAGCGATTTGCTTGTCAAGCATTGGAGCAGGCCACCCAGGGAAGTGGTGTTTAACCTCCAGGGACGAGTCACCATCCCTGGAGGTATTTAAAAGACCTGTAGATGTGGGGTTTAGAGACAGGCTGGTGGTGGACTTGGCAGTGCTGGGGAACAGTTGGATTCGATGATCTTAAAGGTCTTTTCCAACCTAAATGATTCTATGATTTGATTATCTTATCTATAAATTTATTTCTATCCTTTACTTATGTACATGTTATGTTGCATTTGACTCTACTTCTGTCATATAGACTTTCATAGTTATTCTTACTCTTCTTTACTCAGAGTACCCTCTAGCATGTCTTGAAAATATTCTTCCATCTGCCATTCTTCTCTCACTTCATGTGAATTCATTTCAGCTTCTGCACGAGCCACAGTAGTGCTTTTTACTTAATTCCATATCCTTTCAGTAACTTCATGTAGTCATCAAGGAACTTGTAAAGAGTGTATTGACTTCTTGGAACATTCTTTTTTCTTGTGGCATTTCCTTTAATTCATTATTGGTTCTACTTTGTAGAACACCCTGTGGTCACAGCAAGTGAATAGGCCAAGTTGAAGTTGTAAATCATAATCATCATTTACATACAAGTAAGCAGGGATGCTGAGATTTCAAGAATTTCCATATGTGGCAAAGGAGGACTGTGGCAGAGCCAGCAGCACAGCACCTATTGCCTGGTTTGTATCCTGGGCTTTTACTTTTGGACTGTCTTTCCGCTCCTTTCTAGTACACACTGTGATGATTAGATGACTAATATGGAAATATTAAAACATGTGTGTGCTGTTATAGTGAGTAGAATCGTATAATTGTCCATGGATTTGAAAAACATTTTATAGAGAAAACATGTTAAATGTTTTCTGTTACTTTTCATGAAATTAGAGCTTAAATACCATTGTTTACTATCTTGGATATTAGAACTTTTTCTTGTGTTTTAGAGACTTACGTGAAAACAAGCCATCTGATTGGGTAAAACAGTGAATGTCAGCAACATTGATCAACAACATTCTTGCTTACCTGACTGTGTGGTCTTTATTGACTTTCGGTCTAGTAGTATTTAATTAGAATAAATATACAATATAAAATGAAACTGTGACAGAGGGAAGAAGGACAAAACTGTGTCCAAGGATTTCCTTAATAAACACAGGCACTTTGCACAAGGCTCAGATATAAGGTAGGGAATTCAGCATCCTGTGCTGGCCTTAAGCCAAAGCAGGGTGATTGGGCACTTGGGGTTGTATGCTGAAGTTTACCTTTCTTTCTGGATCTTGAAGGAAGAAAATCATTGTATCTCCCCTCCTTCAGTGCCAGAAGCACATCATTTAGAGAAACTTATTTCCTGGTTTTGCCCAACACAGCAGCAGGATCAATTCTTCTGTTCATAGCATCTTCTTCAGGACACCTAGGAAAGTAATATGTTCCTTATGGGTATCCAAACTACTAATACAAAACAAATATGAGTAGCTATTATCTGCATGTTGGCATTATGTATTTTACATCTACAGTAAGTGCCACCACTCAAATGCCAAACCTGTGCTTAACATGGTGTCAGTAGGCCTCCTCGCTGATAAACCTTGACAGTACATTGTTCTCTTGTCAGGGGACATTATCCTAGCAATTCAGCAAAAATTTTTCTTCATTTGGACAGTACATCTTTCAGACATTCCCTTCTTCTATTGATTTGTTTTCTCCTGTCCCTTTCTCCTTCCTTTGTTTTCTTATCATAGCTTCAGGTTATTAAGTGCAAAGTATTGATGGGAATGGGTGGTTTTGGTCGATGGAGAGCTAATGCATCCCTAATCCCACCATTGTTACAGAGTTATGCTTTACTCTGGTTCCTGATGGGGGGAAAGGTGCAAAGCTCTTGATCCTAGTTTTATTTGTCAGAAACCCATCCATCAATCAGGCACAAGCATGTCTGAATGCTGAATGACATATGGGTCTCAGCTGAAAAAATTCGATAACAGTGTATTGTCAGGTTGCTCACTCTCTTTTTTTTTCGATAAGAAATACATTTGACTGAAATAGATAAGCACGCAACTACTAAAGACTTGAAGAGAGAGAGTGACATACGTGGCACCAAAGGTTGTTGATCTTTGGTATTAATGATACTTATGAGTAAATAAAATAGAAAAAAAAAAGCTCTACACATGCAACATGTTTAAATCCTGTAGGGGTTTTTTATTCAGTTGGGGTTTCAAGTTTTTAATCTGAACATATATTATAGCCTGCCACATAGGTCCAAATACTGATTGAATCTATGACTGAATTTCTTTTTTTTTTTTAAATATACTGGTTAATATATCACATATTGATTAATAGAATTTTGTTTTAATATACATTGAGAAATCTGCCCATTTATTATTTCTGAATAAGAATGAAGATATATTCATTAATATATATGAACGTATTACCCTTTTAATATTTGGAAACATTTTAAATATATCATTAAAGTACTTATATATAGATATTTCATGGTACACAAATACATACACATGTAATTTCAAAAATGTCTTTTAAACTGTAATTGTATTCTCAAATACGTTTTTGGTATCCCTTTATACTAGTTACTGTGTGATGTACATTAATACATTGTTGAAATCTTATCCCCTTACTTATATACAATTTTTTATTCATACTTACTTAAGATAATTGCGTTTAGGAACTGTTAAAATGATGCAATATTCCATCTGTACACTGTAAGCTTGAGAAAAGTGATCAAGAGATCAGAATAATTTAGAAAATCCTTTTTCTTTTTTTGCCATTAGAAGTAGACATTTTAGAATAGAGAACCGCATTATATGACCTAAATATCCATCAACAAAGGTAACAAAAAGACAACCCAAATCAGAGGCTCTAAGATAAATATGATTTAGCCCCAAGTACTAGCACACTCTATGAGTAAGCCATTTTTTCTTCTCTCTGTGACTAGGGGCTACAAAACTGCAAAAATCAATGTGGGAGTGCTTTAGATTTGTTGGGTAAATTACATGTGCTTGGCTGCTCTATTGTATCTGGCCCATATTTTATAGCAGATACTTTTAGATGGAACCATCACATAATACTCATTTTGTCAATATTGATTTTTATACATTTAACAGAGCTTGAACTGAACTCCATGGTAAGCAAGGAAAAACTTAAGAAATGCATCTTGTCAAAATTGAGATGAACACATAAATATAGAAATATTATTGAATGTTTGTATCTGGGAATCTCCTGGCCCAGTTTTAATTTAGTATGGGCAAAATCAGCACTAAGTAATTAAAAACTCCTAGTGTTAAATATTTGTTCGTTTATCTTCAAATCATTATTTTAATAGTAATTTGATTATATTTATTTTGTGTCATTTTTGTTTAAGTTTATACCAAGTGCAAGTGAACATGAAGAGTTACAAACATTTTTAAAAGACATTCTGGGTATTGTCTGAATACCAGATGATGCCAGTTGAAACCCAAAACAGACCTGTGAGCACCAAAAGCACCTTGGGGCCTCTATATGTATCATGAACACATTATTTTAGATCAATTTCAGTGTATGCAATAAAGACCATGACTTTCAGATGCAGAACACCTAAGTCTACATTAAGACGTAACATTTCAAGTTGCATATAACTGCCTATTAGGAAAAAAAAAAAAAAAAAAAACCAACATGATAAATTCAAATGCCTAAATATGAAACACGGAAAATTTGGCTGCCTTTGAAAATCTCCATGTTAGTTTTCAAATACGAGGTAATCAAGTGTAAACAGTTTGCTAGATTTTAGGTCACAAGCTAGAGTGACAGGATTGATAACACTCCCTAATAAACCTGAGAATACTAGTATTTTCTCAGGGAAAAGTGAAGGTATTTGTAACTTTAAAAAGCAAAGTAAAACTGAAAATGTTAGTTTGCCTTCATCATTACTTGTGAACAGTGTATTACTAACCATATGTGTTTAAAGTAATCACGTTTTTAAATACCAGTTTCAAGAGTTATTCCTGATCAGGCAATAGTTGCCATAGCCCATAAAGATACACAGTTATAATTACTTTAAAAATGGATTCTTCTGGTTTTGCATCCATCCAGCCATCAGTGCCCCCAGAACCCTGCCTGCACTTCTGAAGTCATGACCCAGCCTGCACTTACCTGTATTGCTTGTAAAATAGTTACAGAAAAAACCTTAACAGTGTGTGGGTCCTGTAGTGAAGGACTTCTGGCCACTTTTGCATTAAGGGATTCTGAAAATGTATTTGTAGGAAGAGAACGGGTTTTAAATTCCAGAGGAATGCTTTCACACAGTCAGCACTGGTCCTTGTTCCTCACCTCTATCCTAACTTACCGGCATGTGATCTGCATGGGGCTAAAACTGTAAGGTGGCTGAGACACTTCAGCTGGCCTGCCTACTTACAGCACTGCATACATGGAGGATAGGCAGCGTGTGGTCCTTGGGCTGTAGGCATCCTTACAAATATCCAGCTTGAGCCATCTGAAATTCAGAATCCTACTTTTAAACTTTATTAATCTCTTCACAGTTTTGCTGTATTTAAAAATTGCAGGACATGTCCTCAGCTGGTGTTAATTGACGTAATTCCAATAGTTTTCTTGTTAGGACAGCAGTTTCCACTAATGAATATCCAGCGTTGTATCTCCGCTAGCATTTAGATGTGGTAATCAGACCAGCCAGCCTCTAAGAGTAAAGCAGAGCCTTGTCAGGGGGCCTCCACTTTAAAACTTTGCCTCTTGGTCTGTCAGTGCTTGATTTCATTATTCTAAGGGCATTCTGATAACCCCTCTGTGTTTGGGTCTTCATGGTGTGAAGCTCTGACTAAATAATGAGGGTACTTTCTCTTTTATCTTTAGAGGGAGGATTTACTTATTACTACTGATAATATGGGTCATATTTTCAAAGCTGTTTTAACTTCACCTCCATGTTTGTACTGCATAAATACTTGCAATTGCTTTTGTATCCAGTCAGTTCTACAGATGAGCATTTACCATTATTTTGCTATGTAAGTGATGTTGTGCATCTATTCTTCGATCTTGTTTCTGTAGATAAATATACACAGGCATAAGTGGGTATCATGCTTTCATATGATGTTTTACAATACTAAGTATTAAGTGGACAGGACAGTAACACCATTTTCATTCTCAAGATATATGAGACACATTGTTGGGGGGGGGGGGGGGAACCTATGAATTCAACCTTTCCCCTTTTCCTTTAATTTTGTACTCTGTCTTATGTGACAAGAGGCCATGAAGAATCTATGATCATATGTGAAATTCCCAGTAAATGAAATGCCTCTTTGTATCCTAACATTATCTGCTATACAACCTTGTAGTATTAATCCCTTATTTTTACAAAACACAAATTAGTCATATGAAAAGGAACATTAACTTTTCTAAAAGTGTGTCTCTGGTTCTTAAACTATAAACAAAGCCTTACAGAAATGGTAGTTATTTACCTCCTTTTGAAACAAAAATACATGCAAATAAGGTATCATCAACAAATAGTGCACTATATGTTCCAGACTTTAATTCCACTTATATAGTTTTAGCCTTTTAACACCATGACTTCTGACTGCTGTCTGTCTGAGAACTGGATGCCAGTGAAGGAAACGCTCTTTTGTACCTTGGGAGCAGCTGTGCTATATTTTGCATTTAGTCTTAGGTGCTACAACAGAGTATGATAGTATGCTTACATGCAAATCAACTGCTGAAGTGAATGACAGTAACATTGTTGACATCCAGTATATATTAGAAGTCAGCACAAGTGTCACATTGGTCTATGTCTAGTGGACATCCAGGACCACTCAAGAGGTTAAGGACGTTGTTCATCAACGGGGAATGCAACTTGAGAAATGTAAAGCCAATGGAATTAGAAAGAAAGGGCAAAACACCATATCATTTGTCTGCTTAAGTGCCATATGGCATCTCTTTAAAATGTATAGTACTAGGGAAAAAAAGAGATTAGTACAAAATGTAAGAGCTGCTTCATAGGGCCCTAAGGACCAGCAGTTCAAAATGCTAGAATATCCAGACAGCCTCTCCTGCATCTTAAGGAATAAATTATGTCAAGCTACAGAAAATGACACATGCAGTACTTCTTGTTAGTTTGACACATGTCCCAGAGTGGAATGATCAGCACAGTGCTGTTGCATGATTGTTACATGTGTATGTTATACTGTACAGCTATAGCTTTTGTACAACTGTACAATTCTGCTGAGTTAGCAAGAATGTTTGTTAATTCTTCGCTGAAGTGACAAGTGGTAGTATCTCTCTAGTGGCTTGCAACAAAGAGAGGTTACGAAGATAAATTACTGTTTTCATAAAGTGCGTCAAACTGAATTTTAGCTATTATAGGTGGGTGTTATTACTTTACATCTTCATGCTAGTTTGGTGTGATTTTATTTATAATGAGAGTAATTGCTGGTCTATACACTTGCAGCTCTGTCAAATCTTGCGCCGTTGCTGCTCTCCATGCAGATACTAGTCACCTGCAATTGGGTTCTGCTCACTGGATCTTACACATTGCAGGGACAAGGTCCTTGCTCTGGGTCTCTCAAGAGTAGCAGGATTTCTACTGTTTAATCCCATGTCTAACAACTTTCTTTAGAGTTGGGATAGCATGGCTAAAACAATATTTCATTGTCGGTTTCTGAGATAAGTTCTTCAATTTTCATTTCCTCTTTATATCCTAATCTGAAAATATGTCAGTAGAGCAAAGAGGCAGAGGTTTGATACTTTGCGAATTCATGCACATTTGTCTTATTCTTAAAACATAGCACAAGCCCCTGCCAGTCAGTATTTCAGCACCTTAGTGGTACCAGATCTGGTTTAAACAAAATAAATAAATATATATATC